>NW_027507903.1:467894015-467991515 GCF_037356315.1 Lithobates pipiens | reverse complement strand
CAGTACTTTATGGGGGGGAGATGTGGGCAGTACTTTATGGGGGGGAGATGTGGGCAGTACTTTATGGGGGGAGATGTGGGCAGTACTTTATGGGGGGGGGAGATGTGGGCAGTACTTTATGGGGGGGAGATGTGGGCAGTACTTTATGGGGGGGAGATGTGGGCAGTACTTTATGGGGGGGAGATGTGGGCAGTACTTTATGGGGGGGAGATGTGGGCAGTACTTTATGGGGGGGAGATGTGGACAATACAGCATGGGGGGAGATGTGGGGGAAATGTGGACCGTACAGTATGGGGGAGATGTGGACATTACAGTTAAAGTTAAACTAACTTTCTACGTTTTTCTTAAAGTTTAATAAAAAAAATTGTAAAAACTGTATATGCATTATAATTAATCGAAATTAGTCGATTAATCGATAAAAAAAAAAATCGATTAATCGAACAGGAAAATTTTAATCAGTAACAGCCCTAATATATATATATATATATATATATGAGGACAGCCAGTCATTGAGCAGCGTGCAGTTAGGACAGCCAGTAATTGAGCAGCGTGCAGTTAGGACAGCCACTCATTGAGCAGCGTGCAGTTAGGACAGTCAGTCAGTGAGCAGTGTGCAATGAGGACAGCCAGTCAGTGGGCAGTATGCAGTGAGAACAGCCAGTCAGTCAGTGGGCACTGTGCAGTAAGGACAGCTAGTCAGTATGCAGTGAGGACAGCCAGTCAGTGGGCAGTATGCAGTGAGGACATCCGGAGGTCTGGGAGCAGTTCTCTGGTTCTCTGTGTGCAGTGTAAGGGTTGAAACAGCACAGATGGCGCATACAGGGAACTCCTACAGTGATAAAGGTAACCCTCTCACCTTCAGCCACTTATCACATGGCTGGAAGTAGACTCCCAGGCTGCCATCTTTGCTCCACCTCCTTCCTAGTTTCATCTGCTCAATCAGCCAGAGAAGCCACATGTAAGTGTGTAGGAGAGGTGCCACACCCCCATCCCACCCACCACCTCCTAAGCCCGGGGAGATACGGCACATCTGAGAGTCAAATGCAGACCTGGCTGACCCAGTAACAAAGATGGTCATAGAGATGGGGGTGAAACCAAGCCCCTCACCTGGAGCTGCCCCTGGATTAGGGTGTGTCCAGGCACCCCCTGCGCACACCTATGATGACTTAAAGTGGTTCTAAAGGCCGAAGGTTTTTTATCTTAATGCAATTTAAGATACAAAAAACCTTCTGTGTTCAACAGCCCCCCTCAGCCCCCTAATACATACCTGAGCCCCATCTCAATCCAGCAATGTGCCCTAGTGTCTTGTCTAGGACTCTCCCTCCTGATTAGTTGAGACACAGCAGTGGGCACCATTGGTTCCTGCTGCTGTCATTCAAACTCAGTGAGCCAATGAGGAAATAGAGGGTGCGGGGCAGAGCCATGGCTCTGTGTCTGAACAGACACACAGAGCAGCGGCTCCACTCGGATGCCCCCATAACAAGATGCTTGCTGTGGGGGAACTCGGCAGGGAGGGAGGGGCCAGAAGTTTTTTAAACAAAACAAAAAAAACCTTAAGCTAGATACAGCAACTGTATTGGTAGAACTGCTGTCTCCTATGGCAACTGGGCTTTGAACAGTCAATAGAGATACATGCACCTAATTTACAGTAACCGTTATAGATCTTCTCTCACATCTCACAGTATCCTACTGTAGATCTTCACTCACTGAGCTCCTGGTCTCTCTCTCTTTAGACTTCAAGATCCCAGACATCACTGGATCCCCTGAGCTCTTCTACAACTAACACGCTGTAAACTCCTCAAGCTTAACCCCCGCTAACCCGCTGGGTCCCTGGCTTGGCACTCTGCTGAAGCTTTCCCACTTCTTTACCATCCCTGGCTGGTTAAAAGGCTGCTCTAGTATGCCTTCAGTCTTCCATACACTGAAACAGGAATGGTTGTCCCTTGCTGGTGACTATTCCTTCCTTTTACCTCTGGCCTTGATCATCACTTGTCCCTGGCGACAGGAGTGGTGATCCCTTGTGGCAATTGCTTCTCCTTCACTGCTGGCAGAACATCTGCTACTTGGTTGGACTTCTGGCCTAAAGCCCCAACCCCACGCTGCCTCTCCCAAACCTGGATAGGCCTCAGACAACCTAGCAGCCAGGTGCTCACAGGATATGCCCCAGGCTTCTGGTCTAGCAGCCAGGAGCCTTGTGACACATGTCCACCCAGACAGCTGTCAAGGTGGCACAGAACCCCGATCACCTGACACCTCCCAAATAAGTAGGCACTCCCAGCAGGCCAAGAGACCAAAGAGACTCCTGCCAAGTGGGGGAGTCAACCTATTTACTCCTAGTTTGGATTCCCTATGCCCGTATCATTCTGCTGTCACAGGCAACAATGACACCTAGTGACAGAAGAGAGAGGTGCATCAAATCCAGAGTTAGGGAGCCAGTGGATCACCTATAAATCAGCCAGGCTAGTTACCACCGAGCAAGCTAAATTTGTTAGCAACCCTGCCTACTATCAGGGTGCTACATGTATAATAAGCAAATGATTCAATGTGTATATATTTATTTATCTTTTATATTAGTACTTAAAGGGTCACCAAAAGTGATATTTAATTTAAAGTTACACCAGACTCTGTTCATGACAACCTGGGAGTCTTCTGTGATCCCACCCTTGATCAACACCTACCCAGCTCCTACTGTTAATTATGCATAATGTAAAACCAATAACAAATCTTGCAGTAAGAGTGGGAACCCTTCATAATGGCCACAGCAGGTGTGAAGACCAAGGAACTCAGCACAGAGACCTCTCCATGACAGAAATATGAAACAGCTAGGTGGTTTAATTCTCCAACATCTGCTAAATACTAAAGCATCAGTTTTGGGTGGACTAATCATTTAAAATTAAAATGTGCTATAACTCTGGGAGGAGCTGCTGAGATGTGAGGTTCTTCTGCGCTGCCTTGTGATCCACCCAACGGCACACCATTAGCATTAACGTGTTACTAAACCCAGGACCCTGCATTCACTATATCTGGTCTCCTACAGTACACAGCAACATGGAAATACAATATTTTTAGTAAATATATACTGCTAAATATCTTTTCTCATCAGTCTTGTGACTTCTATCAGTGTCTGGTTAAAGCTTATAGGAGGAGTTTTTATTCTCCAGTGAATGTCCTATGAGAATACAGGATCCTGACCCTCTGTCCCTCTGTCTGGACAGGGCTGATTGGCCCTGTGCTGATCACATGTACTCTTCCAAGAAAACAAAAAAAAACACTCTAGCAATACACATCAAACTTAGCATTTGCAGTTTGTCCCCTAGCCTCTGTTCTATCAGGCAGTAAAAGAAGGGAATCATCAGAGAAGACAGGATCAAACAGCCTTTTTACACAATTCAGATGTATAACCCCTTAGATTCCACAGTGAGTATAACAAGCATGCTTTAACTGCATATAAAGACTGATTTCACTATTATGGGTTTAATAACACTATAACCACTTCAGCCCCGGAAGGATTTGCAACCTTCCTGACTAGGCCATTTTTTGCAATATGGCACTGCGTCGCTTACCTGACAATTGCGTGGTCGTGTGACGCTGTACCAAAAAAATAAAAATAAAAAATTGATGTGCTTTCTTTTGGTGGTATGTGATCACCTCTGCGGTTTTTATTTTTTGTGCTATAAACAAAAAAAAGAGCGACACTTTTGAAAAAAAACACAATATTTTGTACTTTTTTTCTATAATCGATATCCCCCCAAAAAATGTAAAAGAACCCCTAATTTCTTCATCAGTTAAGGCTGATATGTATTCTTCTACATATTTTTGGTAAAATATCACAATAAGCGTATATTAATTGGTTTGCGCAAAAGTTATGGCGTTTACAAAATAGGGGACAGATTTATGTAATTTTTATTATTATTATTATTATTTTTTTTACTAGTAATGACGGCAATTGGCTAGTTACTGGTTGTTTAGGAGGCCACCGGCTCTGCTCCTGAGTGGGATAGGGCTCCTAATGCTGCCTGGGCACAGCGCCTGTCCCTCAAAACTGGGGTAATGCATTAGGCAAATTAGGTGGCCATGAGGCCTTAGGGGACCGCCTAAGTTGCCTAATTAAAGAACCGCTTCTGCCTACACCCCAATTCCTACCTAAAAAGGTTCACAGCACCGCCCCCCGTTCCACTTTCTAAATTAGGCCATAAATAATAATACTAATATCACTGGAAAACACACTGAACATAAAATATTGAGAATATTCCCCACTGATCCCAGCGCCCACAGAGGTGAGTCAGAGATAATATTATTTACAAGCTGCTATCATACAAAAGATAAATCACAAAAATTATATACTATATAGCTTTCATTAACCTATTGTCCCATATATACCATATTGACAGCGCTAAAACAACAAAACAATAATTTTTAAGAGGGTGATAATCCCATGATTACAAGTAGAACCACAGAAATGTCCTTAAAAAGTCCCACGCATATAAGAATGAGATTTCAGTTGAAACATTCACACGTTGGAAGAACAAAAAAAACAGGCACATAAACAGTCCAATTTTGTGGGGAATAATAAGGGATATAAGGAGATTCGCCCGGTATATAACCAACAAGGGACATACCAGCTTGATACACACAACCGCTTTGCTCCTTTATCGAGATCATCCTCACCCCGTAATATTCAGATGCCCCCTTTTTTAGGGAGAGGCGGGAGAGGACATTGGAGGGGGAGACCAAGAGGGGGACGACCATGGAGAGGTCGACCCTTTTATCCTCCAACCATTCAGAACAGTCAAGATTGGAGACAGCCCCAGGATTGGGGAATGCCATACAGTCCGATCAGACAACTAAAAACCACGGTAAAAGAGGCTGTAGAGCCGGTAAACGCCTCAAACAAAAAAAGACGCAGGGAGACGGAATGACAGGTATTTATAATTTGACCCAAGTAATTCTATCCCAGAAAGAAAAGAACATTTTAAATGCTGGTTTGAAATGTTCTGTATGCCAACCTATGAATACATTTAACGTCTATATTGAAGTACAAAAATATGTACGGAAGATTAATATTAAGAAATATATGCTTTCAAATAGCAGTATGATAAAGAATAATAGGAATAAGGGAACAATAGGCATTAATAGTGATCTCCGGAATAAGTCATTGTTTAATCCACCATTACCTTCTAATCATCAAGTGGAGGTTTTTAAGCAATCAGTTCTTAGGGACTTGGATGCCCTCCCACTAAAGAAAAATCCTTGTCCTAAATATATTAAAGAGGGGATTAAAGCCCTAGAGGAAAGAAAGGATATAATTGTCCGGCCAGCAGACAAGGGTGGGGGTGTGGTGCTGCTTGATAAGCAGTATTACCACACTCAACTGTGTGGTATGTTGTCAGATCAAACAACATACACTCTATTAGATAAAGACCCTACGAAATCATATCGTGATGATCTGGCTAATCTGGTGGACTTTGGATATTACATGCGGGTTTTAACAAAAAAGGAACAGTTGTTTTTGGTACCCAGTTATAATAGAATTCCCAATATCTATACGTTACCTAAGATCCATAAGAGCCAGACGGAACCCCCGGCCAGGCCAATAGTTAATGGAATAAATTCAGTGACTGCGAGGATTGGACAATATTTAGACCACTTCTTACAGATGAGTGTGGTCACTACACGTGCCTATTTAAAGGACACCACAAGTTTCCTAAGGTTGTTGCGTGAGGTGAAGTTTCCTGAAAACGCTGAAATCTTTTTAGTAACAGCAGATGTGTCGTCTCTCTACACGATTATACAACATGAGGATGCCCTGTTGGCTCTCAACTGGGCATTCTCTCAGAGAGACGACCTACCTTACATCCAAAAGAAGTTTTTGCGAATGGCTTTGGAATTTTGCCTTTCGCACAACTACTTTTGGTATGATGGTAAATTCTGTAATCAAAAGAAAGGGGTAGCGATGGGTTCAAAGTTTGCGCCGAGTTTGGCTAATCTATTTATGAGTCAATGGGAGGATATACGTATTTTTGCGAACCGGAGAAGTGAATTACTTTTTTACCAGAGGTATATAGACGATATGTTTTTTATCTGGCAGGGCACAGAGGAATCTTTGAAGTGCTTTTCTGATGGTTTGAACAACAATAATAACAACATAAAATTAGATTTTAGTTGGAACAAAAAGTCAATCCACTTTTTGGATGTAACTATAATGAGAGAAGCGACTAACTTGTCCACAAAAGTGTTTTTCAAGCCAACGGATAGAAATAGTTTTATTCCTATTCATAGTGGACATCATCCTCTTTGGCTACGTGGGATACCGAAAGGACAGTTTCTCCGCGTTAGAAGAAACTGTACCTCTGATGATGATTATTTGGCACAAGCATCTTTGGTTAGGGATAAATTTGTGGAAAAAGGATACTCTTTTGAGACGCTGGATCAGGAATTACAACAGGTACTTCGGGTACCTCAGGAGCAATGTTTACAACCGAAAGAAAGGATAATGGGGAGCACTCATGAATGGGGTTTTATCAGTACCCTACATGGTCAATATAAGGAGGTAGAGGGTATTATCCATAAACACTGGAACATCCTCAAACTAGATAGGATGCTCAAGGAGGTAATTCCTGAGAATCCTAGATTTATTTATAGGCGCAATTCTTCTTTTGGAGATAAAATTGTCAAAAAGGTTTTAGATCCTCCCTCTAGGCCTCTTATGTTTTGGGACCGAGCTGGCTTTTTTGCCTGTCGAAGGTGTAGAGCCTGCAAATCGGTACATAACCATACGCGGGGAATTGATCAATTCACCTCTACTGGTAACGGACAAAATTTTAAAATTGATCAATTTATCACGTGTGTGACTACACATGTGGTATATGTTCTTCAGTGCCCATGTGGGCTGATGTATGTAGGACGAACAAAAAGAAAACTATGTACTAGGGTGGCAGAACACATTTACAATATCTCCACTGGCTATAGAGACCATAGTGTCTCCCTACATTTCAGACTTAAACATGACAAGGACCCAACAGGTCTTAAGTTTTGGGGTGTAGATAGGGTTTTTCCTGATTGGAGGGGCAGTAATTTAGTTCGGGAAATATCAAAACGTGAAACTGAGTGGATTTTCCGTACTAATACTTTGAGTCCCCACGGCTTAAACATAGAGGTGGATGTTAACTGTTTCATCAGTGACTACTGATGTTTGATTGCAATACACTGGAGAAGAGTTGAGGAGGTTTTTAGTTTAGCACATTTTAGAATATTTTCGGTACAGTACATTTATTTCCTTTTATGAGTACATTTTGCGTGAATACAACATATATGTATATACATGTGTATGGGTTTTGGGTCTATTTCATGGATACTCATTCCGTGAACATTTTAGGTATTTATAGTACAGTAGATTAGTATGTCTGTATATTTTAACCTAAGGGGATTGGTTGTCTCATACATTTTTCAATTTTTATTTTTCATTTTATTTATTTTTCACTTTATTTACATTTTTTATCTACATATTTATTTATTTTTTGTTTTAGTTTATTTGTATATTTTGATTTATTTTTCTTTTTGTTTTGTTTTTTCTTTTCTTTTATTTTTATTTTTTATTTTTATTTTTATTTTTATTTTTATTTTTATTTATTTTTTATTTTTATTTTTATTTATTTTTATTTTATTTTTACTTTTGTTATTTGTTTATATATATATATATATATATATATATATTTTTTTTTTTGTATTTTTATTATTTTTATTTATTTTTTTTTTTTTTTTAATTTCATTTTATTTATTTTTTTGTTTATTTTTATTTAATAGGACAGGGTAGATTTGTGAGATAAGATCATTTATTGTGATAACGTGGAGATGTAACACGATTAACAGTATTTTAATGTATGAATGCATTTTACTGTGGGTATACATATCGGTGGGGTATACACATTTGAAATGTATATGATTTTAATACATTTTATTTTATATTTACCTAAGGTGAATATTTGCAATTTTTATAGTACCTATGGTTTGGGATTATGACGGGTATTTCCTGTAATAATGAGATGACCTGTCCGATGAATATATGTTATTCTGTGACCCAATGAAATAATACTGATTACGTGAGAAAGGAATGTTCTTTTAGGTCACTGTTTGTTTAGGCTTGTTGACATGGTGACGGCTTCCACGACGTGGCCTAATCATTTCCGCATTGAGTACAAATGAGGGAGTTGAGGGGGCCGGACGGAGGAGTGTCCATGAGCCGGCTCTCCGCCCCTATGTATATTTAAACGGATTAGCTGCGCTGCTTGGCCACGCCCACAGATGAAGACGTAATGACGAAACGCGTATGGGCGTGACCAAGCAGCTATTCGTAACTACAGAGCGGTCGATTTGAACGTTCGCCCGGGACCCGCCGTGGAAGCTGAGCCTGTACTCGATCTAAGACGCTCGGAGCTGCGGTGAGGCAAATCCGGTCGTTCTGGTAGTGACATCTTTGTGAATGAATTTTAAATGATTATGTACGTATGGTGTATATGCGCATGAGCATTTTAATTAATAAAGCAGTTTGCACTATGGAACCTATTTTTTTGTTGTTTCCTATATGTGAACCTGCTGCTGTAATTGGAGTATAAAAAATTTGAGAAATCTGTTATCGTTGGGATATTAAGGAATCTGAGATTGAGAATCTTTTTGATCGTTGATGTGACAAGAAGATTCTACAGAGGAGTACCAGTGAAATAATTTTAATTATTCGTAACGAAGGGCCTGTTAACCCCCTGGGTTCTGGTGAGTGTGTTACCATAAGGGGTGTCACCGGCTGTTAAGCTTTTTACGCACTGGTGTTTTTATCTTGGCGATGGACTTTCCTTTTTGTTCTTCCAACGTGTGAATGTTTCAACTGAAATCTCATTCTTATATGCGTGGGACTTTTTAAGGACATTTCTGTGGTTCTACTTGTAATCATGGGATTATCACCCTCTTAAAAATGATTGTTTTGTTGTTTTAGCGCTGTCAATATGGTATATATGGGACAATAGGTTAATGAAAGCTATATACTATATAATTTTTGTCATACATAATAATAAACATATTCATAGCCCCTTAGAATTATGAATCCAGCAGTCAAGGCTTTCCTTCATTGGGGACCATTAGGATTTCGTTTCCTTGTCAAAAAGATTTTATTGAACATACAATAGAGTTTTTGACAATAGGTTAAGTACATAATATACAACAGAAGTAATGAAGCTCAGAATTATATATTCAATACAATTTAAATGATATATTCAACTATAATTACTACTATAACAATAACGCATATTAATGGTATGGTTTATTAGAGGAATTGGCTTCTTAAGTAGGAAAGAGCTTCAAAATCATAATAGGAATAGATAGAGAAGAAACTAGGAAGAGAAGAAGAGAGGTCCGCAGGGTCAAATCGAGACCCCGCCATATCACTCAGAATCCATATACTGTAATCACTTACTCATCGGTTCAGCTACCATGGTTATAGAACTTCTTTGTTAAAATTTGATGGTAAATAATTTTTTATCCATGGATGCCAGCCTTTTTCAAATTTGATACGCGTGTCAGCTTCAAGACACGCTTCTACCTCATCCACAATCAATGAAGGGGATTTCCAGGCTCTTGCAAGTGTTTGTTTTGCTGCGGTAAATAAATTAACAATTTAAATTGGGTGTGTGTTAGAAAGTCTGGCTTTCGATTGATGAGTGCCATTGAGGGATTTGGGGTAATGGATATTCCTAAGCCCTTGTACACACGGTCGGAGATTCCGACAACCAAATCCGTCGGAAAATCCGACGTGATTACGTTAATTCGTTACGACGGGACTACGTTCACGCTAGTATCCAATAGCTTTGGTGTAGGAATTTGATCTGAGCATGGGTGGCACTTTGTCCGATCGGAATTCTCTACACATGATCGAAGTATGTCCGATCGGAGCATTTTGTCTGAAAATTTTACCAACAAGTTGGAAAACTTGGTCCGTCGGATACTCCGACGGAAACAGTCCGATGTAGACCACACACAGTCGGAATATCCGACAAAACGGTCCGATCGGACACATTCCATCGGAATCTCTGACCGTGTGTACCAGGGCTTTCATTTTAGATGCTATAGTAAAGATCTCATTCCAATAAATTTGAGCTTTGGGACATGACCACCAAATGTGGAAATGTGTTCCTAACAGCGCATCCACGGTAAAAATCTGATGAGTAGTTATGCACATATTTCGCTATTCTAGCCGGTACAAGGTACCATCTTATTAGCACTTTATAATTCGTTTTGGTTGTTAACCAGACTTGATTCCATTCCGTTGTTTCCAGTGTTTGTTCTAAGTCCACCTCCCATTTCCGGACATAAGCTGGTTTCACTGTTTCAGGTTTAGCTAACAATTGAACATATAAGGTCGAGATTATGCACTTAGCATGAGGGTTGTTTTTACAATATTTTTCAAAGTCAGTTAAATTAGTTAGTGAACTGTCTGTGGTTAAAAGAGGCATAAAGAAATTTTTGATCTGGAGGCACCTAAATAGTTCTGATTGCGGTATTCCATAATTATCATAGAGGGTTGGGAAAGGGATAAAGGATGAGGAATTCACAAATTTGTGCATCTGCAGCATATCACTTCTAGCCCATGCTCTGAAAGATCTAGGAGATACCCATACTGGGTAAAATGCAGGGTTTTTGTAAAAAGATAGTAGAGGATTATGTAATGATTGCAACTGATTTCTGAATTTGTATCTGTCCAATAGGGAAACAAAATGTTTTGTAATTTGATTACGCAACCCTCTACGATCTCTCGGTGAGAGCCAAATCAGGTTTGCCATTGACAAGGGATCACATTCAGCAGCTTCGATCGATACCCATAGAGGGGATTGTTGTAGTGCATGATATTTAGTTAATGATGCTATATGTGCTGCTCTATAGTAAGATGTGAAATTAGCACAACCTAGACCTCCATTTAATTTAGGGGAGTAAAGTGTATGTTGCTGTGTACATGGTCTAAAAGAACCCCATATAAATGCATTTGCCTTTTTCTGTATAATTCTCAGGTAATAGGCAGGAATTGGAATTGGTAAGACTCTGAAAAGGTACAATAATTTGGGTAAGACTGTCATTTTTATTATGTTGATTCTTCCGAACCATGATAAAGGAAGGTGGTTCCAAGATTTCAACACATTTGTTATGTTTTTTAACATTGGAGGGTAATTAGCTGAAAAAAGATCCAAGAGTGATGCAGTGAGGTGTATTCCTAGATATGGACTTGATTTATCTACCCAGGTAAAGGGGAGACATACCTTAGCTGAACTTAATTCTAAATTTGAAAGAGATACATTTAGTGCTACACATTTCTTGGGATTAATGAAAAGGCCAGAGAAGGTAGCAAAGTCATCAAGTATTGGCATTAGGTTAGGGCCTGATACTTGTGGCGATGAAAAAAATAGGAGGATATTATCCACGAATAGACAAATTTTGTGTTGAAATCCCCCTATTTCAATACCCGTTATAGTGGGATCTGATCTGATCCGTTGGGCAAGTGGTTCTTTAAGAAGTGCAAATAACAGGGGTGAAAGCAAACACCCCTGCCTAGTGCCCCTTTCAATATTAAAGGTATCCGATTTATAACCTGCATATTTAACATATGCTTTAGGTTTATTATATAGTGCCCTGATCCAGTTAGTAAAATTTTGGCCAAAACCCCACTTCTGTAATGTGTATTGCAGGCAGGACCAGGATATAGAATCAAAAGCCTTTTGAATATCAAGTGAGAGAAAGCAGGAGGGAATACGACGTGTTTTGGCAATTTGTGCTAAAAGAACTGCTCGGCATACATTATTGCCTGCTTGTCGTGTTGGCATAAAGCCAACTTGATCACGATTTATAAGTGTGCCAATGAATCTACTTAGATGGAATGCTAAGATCTTTTGCAAGAATTTTGATATCAAGATTTAGCATTGATATAGGTCGGTAGTTAGTACAAGAAGTATCATCGGAATTGGGTTTAGGAATCATACATATGATCGGCAATAAGGATTCTAGTCTAAATGATTTATTTTCGAGTAAATCATTGAATGCTTCTGCCAATATAGGGGAAATAGAGTCTGAAAAGGTGCAGTAGTATAATGCAGAATAACCATCTGGTCCTGGTCTTTTATTAATTTTCAACTCTTTGATGACCTTTTCTACTTCCTCTGTCGTGATAGGTATCTCAAGTTGGGTTTTTTGTGAAACAGTTAGTTCAGGTAGGTTTATTTTGAGAAGAAGGAATCTGCTTCGTTTGAATTGAATGTATTTGATTCCGTGTATAGTGTATTTAAGTGAGAACGAAATTTGTGAACGATTTTAAGGGGGTTGCTTGTATATTTGGTTTTAGATAGTTTTAATTGGTTTAAATGAGTTACAGGCATACCCCACTTTTAAGTACACAATGGGGTTTATTTACTAAAGCTGGAAATTGCAGAATCAGGCTCCCTTCTGCATAGAAACCAATGAGCTTCCAGGTTTTATTACCAAAGCTTACCGTATTTTTCGGACGATAAGGCGCACCGGATTATAAGGCGCACTAGCAACGACCGGCTAATATAATGGATATTTCCATATATAAGGCGCATCGGACTATAAGGCGCACTGGATTATAAGGCGCATTTAATGAAACACAACTCGGATGCGGTACTGTAAGTCAAATTTTATTCAACTCTTTAGCAATAACCATAAAATGGTCTATAACAATAACTCTTAACACTGTTCAATTAAATACAAAACCAGACAATTATTTTTTCACTTTATTCTTCAATAACTATTAACACTGTTCAGTTACCGGTGAATACCGTACAAAACCAGACACTCACTTTTTCACTTTATTCTTCTCCCGCAAATCCATCAAATTCTTCATCTTCAGTGTCTGAGTTTAACAATTGGGCGATTTCGGCATCAAGCACGCCCGTATCCCTCTCATCATTCTCATCAGTATCCGAGTCAGGCTCGTTGCTGTCATCGGTACCGGTACTTAGCTGTTCAGTGATAATTCCGGACTTCTTGAAAGCTCGGATTACACTGGTGACTGATACCTTCGCCCAGGCATCCACGATCCACTGGCAGATAGTGGCGTAACTCGCCCGGCGTTGCCTCCCTGTGTTGGTGAATGTGTGTTCGCCTTCTGTCATCCAATGCTCCCACGCAGCTCGCAGTTTAACTTTAAACGACCTGTTGACACCTATATCTAGTGGCTGCAGTTCTTTGGTTAATCCACCTGGAATGATGGCAAGCACCGAATTCGTTTTCTTCACTTGGGCTTTGACAGTATCTGTCAGATGGGCGCGCATGGAGTCACAGACCAATAGGGATGGAGATTCGTGGAAAAAGCCGCCCGGTCTCTTGACGTAAACCTCTCTCAGCCACTCACTCATCTTCTCCTCGTCCATCCAGCCCTTCGGGTTAGCCTTGATGATGATGCCAACCGGAAACTTTTCTTTTGGCAGAGTCTTCCTCTTGAAAATTACCATGGGTGGTAGTTTCTGGCCATTAGCCTGGCAACCGAGAACTACAGTGAAGGATGACTTCTCGTTTCCTGTAGTGCGTATAGATACCGTACTGGTCCCTGTTCTCTCGACAGTACGGTTTACAGGGATATCAAAGGTAAGGGGGACCTCGTCCATGTTGGTGATGTGCTCTGGTCGGATTTTCTGTTCATTGATCTTGTTCTTGCAGTAGGTATGGAAAATGGCCAGCTTTTCTTCGTAATCCTTTGGCAGTTGCTGTGACATAGTGGTTCTTGTGCGGATAGAGAGATTCCGCCTTTTCATGAAACGGAAGCACCAAGAGGGACCTCCTCGAAAGTCGTTGATCTCCATGTCGCGTGCGATCGCTGTTGCTTTGAGTCGAATAGAGACAGTAGAGACGCTTCTACCTGCGGTTCTCTGTTCAATAACCCACTGTTCAATTTTGTCCTCCAACCGTGGCCATCTTGCTTTGTTTCCTCGGAAACTCAGTTTGGTCTTCTTTACCTGGCGCAGGGCATCTTCTTGCTTCCTCCACTTTCGTACCATTGATTCATTAATGTTGAATTCTCTCGCAGCTACTCTATTTCCATGCTCTACTGCATGACTGATAGCCTTCAGTTTGAAATCCGCTTCGTAAGCATGTCTCTTAACAGGAGACATTTTTGGGGCAGCGGGTATACCGTAGAAAATGAACGAATGAATGCGCACACCTCCTGACTAAGATGGCCGTAATGCTCACGAAGCTGCACTGCTTGGATTGGGCATTACGGCCATCTTAGTCAGGAGGTGTGCGCATTCATTCGTTCATTTTCTACGGTATACCCGCTGCCCCAACAACCTGAGAGAGGTTTACGGTACGTCAGTTTACGGTAAGAGACCGGGTGGCTTTTTCCACGAAGGTCATATATAAGGCGCACCGGATTATAAGGCGCACGGTCGATTTTATGAGAAAATTTAGGCTTTTACGTGCGCCTTATAGTCCGAAAAATACGGTAATTGAACAAGCTGGGGTTAGAAGCTCATTGGTTTCTATGCAGAAGTGAGCCTGATTTTGTACTTTCCATCTTTATTAAATAAACCCCATTGTGTACTTAAAAGTGGGGTATGCCTGTATTTGTTGATCTGAGTGCCCTTGCCAAATATGTACCTGGTTTGTTAGATTTCATGAAGAAAGCATGTCTGGAACGACGCAGTAATTTATCAGATGATTCTGTAAGAAAAAGATCATATTCCAGTTCCAGGCATGCCTTCTCTAAATTATTTTTAGTAGTTGGATTAGGATTGCTTTGGAAAGCTAAGAAAAAGGAGTTAAATTGTGTTTCTAATTGACGTGCAAGATTTCTGCGTTCTCTATTGAGTATTCCATACTGCTGCTGAAGTGTTCCCCTCAAGACCAGTTTATGTGCTTCCCACAATGTTATTGGGGACATTTCTGGGCTTTTGAATGTTAAATATTCTTTCATGCATGTTCAATTTTGTGACAATATAAAGGATTTTTAAGTAATATCTCTGGCAAATATCATGTGCTTTAGGTATGGTTGATGCAACAGTTGTTAGGACTGCATTATGGTCAGACCATGGGATGGGGATTATATTTGATGAGAGAATCTCAGGTATCATTCCTGTGGTCAGGAAAATGTGGTCAATACGACTGAATGTTTGGTGGGTGTGAAAAGTAGGTGTAATTTCTTTTTGTTGGATTATTCTCTCTCCATGAATCAATTAAATTGTGTTTGGAAAGGAGTTGAGAGAGAGATATTTTAGAATGGTTACGGGGTGGAGTATATGGGGTTTTGTCCAGAAATGGTAGGAGAACTTGGGTGGAATCCCCACATACAATGATTGTTCCCAGTCAATGTGCATTAACTACTTGTAATAGATGTGTTAAGAATGGAATTGGCTGTTTGTCAGGTGCATAATAAGAAACCACAGTTACTTCTGTGTCCAAAATGTGTCCCGTAAGAATTAGATATCTTCCTTCCAGATCCTTAATTTCCGAATGAATTGTGAATGGAGTGGACCGGTGGAAAGCCACAAGAGTTCCACGTTGTTTGGTATTGGCCAAGGCAGTGCATATTTGTGGATAGTATGAACTAAAAAATGTAGGCATTAATTTTACTGTAAAATGAATCTCTTGCAGGCACACAATGTGTGCATTTTTTGCTTGGAATGACCTTAAACGCTTTAGTGCGTTTCTGTGGTACATTGAGTCTCTGTATGTTCAGGGATAAAATATTTAAGGGGGCCATGGTAGCTGAGTCAATAGGAAGCACTCACCCGTTGTTCCGACCTGACAATTTCTTGACTCAACCCATATGGACTTGAAAAGGGGAAAAAAGAAAGAAAAGTCCAGTGTTATCTAGATTAGGAAAGAAGAAAAAGACAGATACGTTTACATTACCTAAGCTTAATAATATAATATGAAGGTATTCAAAATGTAACCATGGTGAAGGGTAAAACCCCCCAACAGGGGACAAGAGGCCCTCGTCGAGTCCCCCCATATTAAGGTAGGGGATCCGAGGAAGACTAGGTGAGGCACACAGAACTTCTGTGAATAGGCGAACCGCTTTCTTAACCTCCCTGGCGGTATGATTCAGTCTGGAATTAGGTGCTGAAAGCGGTACTATTATTTTGCATGGAAATCTGGCATTTTATTTTGTAGTCCTGTAATTCTTAGGAATAACGCTCTTAAATCTCTTCAAACCAGAGTCTAGCAGACATCCCGGGTATGATAAAGTTTATAATATAATAAAGAATAATAAAAATTATTCAATAATGTAATCAAATCCTAAAACACTGAAAAAGGGACACTTTCTGGTTGCTATGGACAATCTCCAAATTCCAGGCAGAAAAAAACTGTATTTATAATATAAAAGTGCATGCAGGGCACTGCACAGACCACTAGGGACAAAGGGGGTGTGTAATTTTTAATACAGTACTGTAATCTGTAAGATTACAGTACTGTGTGTGTTTTGTGTCTTTTTACTTTTTTGAATTTGCCGCTGTTCTCCGCTCCCGTGCGCCGTAACGTCGCAGGGAATGGAGCTCAGCGGCATTCGGCACTGTGAATCGAGCGGAGGACAGCTCGATCACACAGCGCGGGGGACATCGCTGGATCCAGGGGACAAGGTAAGTAAGTCTCCCTGTGTCCTCCCCTGCATCCAGCGAAGCGATCCCGAGTCTGGCTCGGGGTTACCGCTCCTGCTAGTAAATTCCCAACCCGAGCCAGACTCGGGATTACCGCTAGGGAGGTTAAACAAGAAACCAAAATATAAATTAAAAAGAAAAAAAAAACTTTTTGCATCGCTAGGATGCGTGTTTATAGCCCTTATGGCTTAATGAAAGTATCATCTATTTTCTATAATAGGTTTTCCAAGAAAAATTGAAAAAAATAAAAATGATTAAGATTATTAAATTCCTGCAATACTTGAAAGAGTAGTCTATCTAATCTAAAAAAAGGTAAATGGGATATGTCTTTTATCAAGAACTTAGACTTCTCTAAAACTTTGCTTCTAAAGCCTATATAAATACATCAACCCTAGAAATAAATGATATGTTTTCAGTCATGAATGAGTCTCCTTATTTGTTTAACCACTTGCTTACTGGGCACTTAAACCCCCCTCCTGCCCAGACCAATTTTCAGCTTTCAGCGCTGATGCACTTTGAATGACAATTGCGCGGGCATACAACACTGTACCCAAATGACATCTTTATCATTTTTTTCCCACAAATAGAGCTTTCTTTTGGTGGTATTTAATTACAGCTGGGAGTTTTATTTTTTTGCTAAACAAACAAAAAAAGATGCAAAAAAAAAAATCATGTTTAATAGTTTGTTATATATTTTTGCGAACAGGTCATTTTTCTCCTTCATTGAAGTGCACTGATGAGGCGGCACTGGTGGACACTGATAGGCATAGTTAAGGCGGCACTAATAGGCACAGATAAAGTGGCACCGATAGGCACAGATAAAGTGGCACCGATAGGCACAGATAAGGCAGTACTGATGGGCACAGATAAGGCGGCACTGATGGGCAAAGATGGGCACAGATAAGATGGCACGGATGGGTGGCACGGATGGGTGGCACTAATAGGTATCACTGATAGATGGGACTGATGGGCACTGATAGGTGGCTCTGATAGGTGGCACTGCTGGGCACTGATGGGCGGCACTGATGGGCACTGGTAGATGACACTGATGGGCACGGATATGTGGCACTGGGGTGCAGCACCGTTGTTGAGGCAGATTGTGGGCACTGGTGTGTGGCACTGTGGGCACTGATGTGTGGCACTGTGGGCACTGCTGGGTGGCACTATGGGCACTGCTGGGTGGCACTGATGGGGGGCACTTTTTTATTACAGAGGTGGCACTGGCAGGGGGCAGGTGGGCACTGGTAAGCTGGCCGTGATCGGGACTGATGTCCCGATCACGGCCGCCGGTGATCGGCTCTTTTTTTCTCTCCTCGCGCTGTCAGCGTGAGGAGGAAAAATAGCCGATTGCCGCCTCCGTTGTATCACATGATTAGCTGTCATTGGCTGACAGCTGATCACGTGGTAAGGGGTCGGGATCGACCCCTTGCTCGGATCCGTGATCAGGCGAGTCTCGTAGACTCGCCGATCACAGAGCGCAGGCCGCTCATGCACGGGACGACGTCAATAGACGTAGGTCCGCGCTGTAGCCGTCATTTGGCTATAGCGCGGATCTCTAGTGGTTAATGATAATATTATGCAACTCTAGGTGGTAGTAGTAAATAAGGAGAGCTCTTTTAACCATTCTATTTAGGTAAAGAGAAAAAGAAACTTTGTTTCATATATTGGAGATAGCTGATGAAAATGATGTTCCCATATGATTGTGCTCAGCATATTCAGGTTTAACCTTAGTAGGGGATTTCCCCTGACCCATAATGTATTCTATTCATAGGATACAGGTGCAGGCTGCAATTTTGGGTCAAATGAGCATAGCTAATGAGTTCAGTATGTTATTGTTCCTCTGGGAACATATCTCCCATATTAGCTTATAACTGTATTTCTTAAAGAATAGCCTGTCAGTCCATTGGATCTTCTTGGCCCTGTGGAGGGGAAACATAGGGACCCCTTTTATGTGTGTGATGAACCCCATTTTCCCTGTTGCATGGGATGAGTTAGGTAGGGAAGAGGTAGATGCTGTTCTTCTACGTGAGGTTGTAGCTGCAGATGTTCCATCGATCAATTTAAGGTCATGTAAGGCTTGTTGAAGCCTGTTCGGTGATCTACAGATGTGTTTGGTACCTTTTGTAGCTGAAGCGTATGGAGAATGGAAAACCTCATTGGTATGTGATGTTATGACGTTGTAATTCCATTAAATTTGGTTTCATAGCACGTCTTTTAGAAATGGTTACTTGAGAGAAATCAGCAAAAATCTGAAAATTGTGACCCTGGAAGGTTAGGTTGTCTTTCTCTCTGGCTGCAATTAGGAGTTGTTCCTTTGTGCGATACAAATGTAACTTTGCTATGATGTCACGTGGGGATCCATCTGCTTTTTTAGGCATGAGAGCTCTGTGCACCCTGTCCATTTCTAGCCTTTCAATCGGTATTCCTAGTTGCAGTTCTTGGCATAATGCTGTTATTGTGGCAGATAAGTCAGTGATCGATTCAGGTATGCCTCTGAATCGCAAAGTGGACCTTCTTGCATGGTTCTCATAATCTTCCAGTTTATTTTAGTGTAATGTTTTCTTCTTTAAGAAGATCTATTTCATTCAAGTATTCAAGTGTTGAGTTTTCTATTTCTTCAACTTTAATTTCCAGCGCAGCTGTGCGATTTCCCAATTCTCTGATTTCTTTAGTCAGGTTACTGGTTATTTGTTCTGAGGTAATCTTTAATGCTTTGTGCAGCATCTTCTCAGCTCCGCGGGTGACAGCCCGCGGGAGATTCCGCGGGTGTCGTTCCGGGCGGGAGGCTCCGCGGGTGACGGCCCGCTAACGGTTCCGCAGGTGTTGTTCCGGGCGGACAGCTCAGCGGGTGACAGCGCGGGCGGGTGAGATTGGGACAGCTGGGCGGCTCAGTGTTTGAGCAGGGGAGCAGGGAGATGACATCATCTCTCACTTCCCTGCATCTCTGCAGTTCCGCCCCTACTGTGCGGGAAGCAGTGGGCAGCAGAGAGATGGGCAGGCGACATGGCAAGTGACAATCCGCAATGTGTGGCAGGCAACATGGCAAGTGACAATCCGCAATGTGTGGCAGGCGACATGGCAAGTGACAATCTGCAATGTGTGGCAGGCTTAGTGGCAAGTGGCAATCCGCAATGTGTGGCAGGCTACGTGGCAAGTGACAATCCACAATGTGTGGCAGGCTACGTGGCAAGTGACAATCCGCAATATGTGGCAGGCTACGTGGCAAGTGACAATCCGCAATGTGTGGCAGGCTATGTGGCAAGTGACAATCCGCAACGTGTGGCAGGCTACGTGGCAAGTGACAATCCGCAATGTGTGGCAGGCGACGTGGCAAGTGACAATCCATATTGTGTGGCAGGCAACGTGGCAAGTGACAATCCGTAATGTGTGGCAGGTGACGTGGCAAGTGACAATCTGCAACATGTGGCAAGTGACAATCCGTAATGTGTGGCAGGTGACGTGGCAAGTGACAATCCGCAATGTGTGGCAGGTGACGTGACAAGTGACTACACATTTTGTGACAAGTGGCAAGTGACGTGGAAAGTGACACCCTCAGGGCTCCCACTGATTCTGCATTATGGTGAGTAGGGATGAGCCGAACACCCCCCGGTTTGGTTCGCACCAGAACTTTCGAAAGGACCCCAAATTCGTACGAACGTTAGAACCCCATTGAAGTCTATGGGACTCGAACATTCAAAATTAAAAGTGCTAATTTTAATGGCTAATATGCAAGATACTGTCCTAAAAGGGTTTGGGGACCTGGCTCCTGCCCCAGGGGACATGGGTCAATGCCTAAAATGTTTTTAAAAATGGCCGTTTTGGTGGGAGCACTGATTTTAATGACGATTAAAGTAAAAAAAAAGTGAAATATTCCTTTAAATATCATGCCTGGGGGGTGTCTATAGTATGCCTGTGAAGTGTCACGTGTTTCCTGTGTTTAGAACAGTCCCTGCACAAAATGACATTTAACAGAAATAACGTCATTTAAAACTGCTTGCGGTTTTAATGTTATATCTGGTTCCTGCAATATGGTTGAAAATCATTGAGAAAAATGGCATGGGTAGCCCTCCCTGCCCATTACCAGCCCCTTTGGGTCTTGTACGGATATTAAGGGGAACTCCGTACCCATATTAAAAAAAGGAAATACGCATGGCCCCCAGGCCCTATATATTCAGAACAGCAGAATACAGGCAGTGCAAACAAGAAAGGGACTGTGTAGATTTGTTGTGTTAAGTAGAATCTGTTTGTAATTTTCAACTGGTACATTTTTAAAGTGTAGCTCCAGTCAAAAAATCTATTTTTAAGCTTTTTGGAAAACATAAGGAAGGGTTATCACCCTTGTATAATTGGTTTTGCCGTCCATCTTTTTTCATCTCACTTGCTGTTGTCTCCTTCCGTTTGCAAGTAGGAGATGTTTGTAAGTTGGATGTTTGAAAGTGGGGGCCTACCCTATATGCTCTGCAGAAATGGCGGAACAAGGTGTTGGTTTTGCCACAACGTTGTAAGCCCTCAAAGTGACTCTTGGTGGGCGCTGGAGCGCCCTGCTGTGAAAGATTATATCAAGAATTGTAATTACATGCCATTGTTGAACAATGGTAGAAAAATTGTTGGTTTTGCCACAACGTTGTAAGCCCTCAAAGTGACTCTTGGTGGGCGCTGGAGCGCCCTGCTGTGAAAGATTATATCAAGAATTGTAATTACATGCCATTGTTGAACAATGGTAGAAAAATTGACCTTTGGTGGTTGTGTTGGAGGTGCCACAACACTATAAGTCCTCACAGTTACACTGGGTGGGCACAGGAACGGGCCCTCCTGTGAAATATTATATCAAGAATTGTAATTACATGCGGCTGAAAAATTGGGGTGCTGGCACTGGTGCTGGTGCCACAACACTGCAACCTCTCCCATATACTCTAGTTGTAGTGCAGGAATGAGCCCTGCTGCAAAGCATTGCATCAAAAATTGTAATTAAACGCCCCTGTTAAACAGGGGCAGAAAAATTGGGCCTTAGGCACTGGTGCTGGTGCCACGACACTGCAACCTCTCCCATATACTCTAGTTGTAGTGCAGGAATGAGCCTGCTACAAAGCATTGCATCAAAAATTGTAATTAAACGCCCCTGTTAAACAGGGGCAGAAAAATTGGGCTGGTGGCATCACCCAGAACCAAAAATGTTCTTCCAACATATCAGCAGAGGAGGAAGAGGATAGACAATCAACATAACAGGACAGTTACTCAGCATCAGCATAGGCAGTCTTGAAGGGATGTGATATTTCTAAAAAAATTATTCGGTTACATCAGATTCAGGTGCTTGGTAGCTGTGGGTGATCCAAGACTGATTCATCTTGATGAAGGTCAGTCGATCAACTGAGTCGGTGGACAGGTGCACCCTGTGATCAGTAACAAAGCCACCAGCAGCACTGAAGGTGCGTTCCAAAAGAACGTTGGATGGACAGGCCAGTAGCTCAATTGCATACTGTGCAAGCTCTGGCCAGTGATCCATCCTCAAGACCCAGTAAGCCAGAGGATTTTCGGTGGGAAAGGTGTCCAAGTCTGACTTTGCCCCTAGGTATTCCTGCACCATGTAAATCAGACGCTGGCGATGGTTGCTGGAACCGATCATACCTTGGGGCTGCGGACTAAAAAATTGCCTGAAAGCATCTATCAGACGGCCACCATCTCCACCGCTCCTTCTGACCGATGCCTCAGCAACACGTTGTCCAGGACCAGGAGTTTTTAACCTCCCAATCTCTGGGAACGCGTTGCACAGACCTTTCTGCAAGGCCTCCCGGAGATGTCTCATCCTCTGCTCCCTCTGCGACGGCAAGATAAGGTCGGCAACCTTACCCTTGTACCGTGGATCAAGGAGAGTGGCCAGCCAGTAATGGTCCCTCTCCTTGATCCGAAGAATACAAGGATCCTTCCGCAGGCTTTGCAAGGATCATTGAGGCCATGCAGCGTAGGTTAGCTGAGGTATTCGGTCCGGAGTCCTCTGGGTCACTAAGGACAACATGATCCGCAGCTACCTCCTCCCAGCCAGGTACAAGTCCATGGGTTTCTTGGGACTGTAAATAATCCCTACAAGACTGCTGCTGATGCTGAGTGCCAGCCTCCACCTCCATGCTGACACAATCATCCTCCTCCTACTCCTCATCCTCTTCCTGTGTGATGGGTGGCACAGCAGGAACACTGTCTGGATAAAGGGGGCCTTGAGAGGCAAGGAAGTCCTCCTCTTCCTGCCTCTGTTCTGCCTCAAGTGCCCTGTCCATTATTCCACGCAGCGTATGCTCCAAGAGGTGGACAAGAGGTACAGTGTCACTGATGTATGCACTGTCACTGCTCACCATCCTTGTGGCCTCCTCAAACGGTGACAGGACAGTGCATGCATCCCTGATCATGCCACACTGGCGTGGTGAGAAAAAACCGAGCTCCCCTGACCCTGTCCTGGTGCCGTAGTCACACAGGTACTCATTGATGGCCCTCTGCTGCGTGTGCAGCCGCTGCAGCATGGCCAACGTTGAGTTCCACCTGGTGGGCATGTCACATATAAGGCGGTTCTTGGGCACACTACTGCACCATGTCCTGCATCCTTCCCAGCTGCCAGAAGAGTGACCCAATGGGCTGTGAAAGACAGGTAACGTCCCTGTCCATGTCTGCTGGACCATGAGTCAGAGGTAATATGCACCTTACCGCTGACCGCCCTGTCCAGCGAGGCAAGGACATTGCCTTTCACATGCCGGTAGAGAGCTGGAATCGCCTTCCGTGAGAAAAAGTGGAGCTTGGGGACCTGCCACTGAGGAACCGCACATTGTACAAACTCACGGAAGGGGGCTGAGTCTACCAACTGAAAAGGCAGCAGTTGAAGTGCTAGCAATTTAGCCAAGCTAGTATTCAACCGCTGGGCATGTGGATGGCTGGGAGTGAACTTCTTTCGCCGGTCCAGCAGCTGGGGCAGGGACATTTGCCTGCTATAATCGGACGTGGGTGTACTGCTAGCAGAGTGCCCGGAAATACTTGGCTGTGACACACCTAATTCTACACCTTCATTCCTCTCAGTGCAGGTTTCAGAGAGGACTGAAGGTCTAGTGGGGTTGGAGATCCCAGCTGATGAGGAGCAAGGAGAGGTCCGCTTTGTTCTTTGGTGTGGGTCTTTGAGGTACGCTTGCCAACGAGCTGCATGGCAGGTCAACGTATGTCTGGTCAAGCATGTGGTGCCCAAGCGGCTGATGTTTTGGCCACGCGAGATACGCTTGATACATATGTTGCAAATAGCAGCGGTGCGATCTGATGCACTTGTCTCAAAAAAGGCCCACACCAAAGAACTTTTAGAATAACGCGCAGAGGCAGCGCCCTGCACAGGCAGAGCTCTGCGGTGTGATTCAGTCGGTGTGCTGCCCCTAAGCTGGCCCCCCGAGGGCATCCTGCCTCGTTGGACATGTGCCTCCTCCTCCTCCTCTCTCCTACCAGGCACCCACGTGGAGTCAGTGTCTTCATTGCTGGAGCAAACCTGGCAGCATGCTGCAGCTTGTGGAACATGACTGCCAGATTGCTGTCCTTCTTGAGCATCCCCTCTATCTGCATTCAAGCTACTGCCTTCCTCTAGCTGAGTATCATCATCAGAGCCTACAAAACACTGGGCATCCTCCTGGAGCATGTACCCAACACTGTGCTCAAAGAGTTCAGGAGACTCCTCAGGAGGACGTGGTGGGTCTAGGGAAGGAGTCACTGATGATGACATTGAAAGGAGGGAAGACGATGCTTTGGCAGCTGCTTTGCTATTTACCTGAGCCTGGGTGAGAGAGGATGAGGAGGATGAAGAGGGCTTGGTTATCCACTCTACCATGTCGTTGGCATGTTGCGGCTCAACATGTCCAGTTGCCGAAAAGAAGGACAAGCGTGTCCCATGGCCACGTGCTGATGATGACACTGTTATCTCTAGACACAGAGCCTGCTTGCCCTCTTTTATCGGCTCGCGCCTGTCTGCCTCTCCTTGCTGGCCTTCCAGACATGGTAATGGCCTGAAGGGAGATGGGAAAACCAGCAATTGGGTAGTGTATATTGTGCTGGAGGCACACACAACATCCACTAACGCCTGCAGATGGCAGATGGCTCAATTAGAGAAGAGCTATGTAGGTGGATATAACGGTGTATACTGTGGTCAGGGCACGCAGACAGCACACACAATCTCCTACAACTGACTGCAAGCTCTATTTAAAAAGAGCAAGATAGCTAGCTATATAGGGGGATATAGCGGTGTATACTGGGTTCAGGGCACGCAGACAGCATGCACAATCTCCTACAACTGACTGCAAGCTCTATTTAAAAAGAGCAAGATAGTTAGCTATATAGGGGGATATAGCGGTGTATACTGGGTTCAGGGCACGCAGACAGCACGCACAATCTCCTACAACTGACTGCAAGCTCTATTTAAAAACAGCAAGATAGCTAGCTATATAGGTGGATATAGCGGTGTATACTGGGTTCAGGGCACGCAGACAGCACACACAATCTCCTACAACTGACTGCAAGCTCTATTTAAAAAGAGCAAGATCTTTAGCTATATAGGTGGATATAGCGGTGTATACTGGGTTCAGGGCACGCAGACAGCACGCACAATCTCCTACAACTGACTGCAAGCTCTATTTAAAAAGAGCAAGATATTTAGCTATATAGGTGGATATAGCGGTGTATACTGGATTCAGGGCATGCAGACAGCACGCACAATCTCCTACAACTGACTGCAAGCTCTATTTAAAAAGAGTACGATAGCTAGCTATATAGGTGGATATAGCGGTGTATACTGGGTTCAGGGCACGCAGACAGCACACACAATCTCCTACAACTGACTGCAAGCTCTATTTAAAAAGAGCAAGATAGCTAGCTATATAGGTGGATATAGCGGTGTATACTGGGTTCAGGGCATGCAGACAGCACGCACAATCTCCTACAACTGACTGCAAGCTCTATTTAAAAAGAGCACGATAGCTAGCTATATAGGTGGATATAGCGGTGTATACTGGGTTCAGGGCACGCAGACAGCACGCACAATTTCCTACAACTGACTGCAAGCTCTATTTAAAAAGAGCAAGATAGCTAGCTATATAGGTGGCTATAGCAGTGTATACTGGGTTCAGGGCACGCAGACAGCACACACAATCTCCTACAACTGACTGCAAGCTCTATTTAAAAAGAGCAAGATAGCTAGCTATATAGGTGGATATAGCGGTGTATACTGGGTTCAGGGCACGCAGACAGCACGCACAATCTCCTACAACTGACTGCAAGCTCTATTTAAAAAGAGCAAGATATTGTTTTTAGAGCCGGAGGAGGACGCACGCTACTCGTGGTGGTCTTGTTGCTACACTTTTAGTGGGGACAACTCCACGACAAACAGGAGGGACTTAGTGCCCCAATAGGTGCACTGCCAGACAGTGTGCCGGTTACTTTTAGTTGTAATTTTAGTTACCTTTGTCATCCTTGCGGTGGCAATGAATGAGCAGTTCTATTTTTATTTTTATTGTTATATTTCTAACCTTCTGTCTTTTCTCCTCTCTTTCCTTTCTCTATCCTGTTATTCTACGGATGCGCTCTGGTTCCGGGACTGGATCCAGCCGGGAAGTCCAGACGGCCTCGGCGGGGTCCGCCTCCGGCAGCAACACAGTGAGTACAACCTGCTAAACCATCATGACCAATAATCCACAACTGACTTATTCCATAGTGACACATAATGTACAAGGCCTGAATTCCCCGACCAAGAGAGCAAAGGCTTTTCACCAATACCATAAAATGAGGGTGGACGTCCTATTATTACAAGAGACACACTTCTCACGGAACTCAGCCCCTAAATACCTAAATGTCAGATACCCCACGGCTTACCTGTCTAGTGGACCCGATAAAAAAAGGGGGGTGGCTATATGCTTCGCGAAACGCGTCCCTTTCACCCCAACTACTGTTATAAAGGATAGGGAAGGTCGGTATATTCTAGTGGTCGGGAAGATAGATGATAGCGTTGTCACCTTTCTCTCATACTATGCCCCTAACACGGGTCAATTATCTTTCTTCCGGGCAATGTTAAAAGTGGTAATGCCTCATGTAGCCGGTCAGGTTGTATTCGGGGGCGACAGTAATGCTTCCCTGGATCGGATCTTGGATAGGTCTAATCTGGGGAAGCCTGTTCTGAAACATACCCCAAAACACAGCTGCGAAATAGCTCGTTTAATACACAGTTATGACCTCATCGACCTCTGGCGCAATGTACACCCCTCTGTTAGAGATTATACGTTTTATTCTCCAGTGCATAAAACATACTCCCGTATAGATCATTTGTTTACTTTGTCCCCTTTGTTCCCCCATGTCTTGGAGTCTAGAATTATCCCTGTAGCATGGTCTGACCACTCTCTGGTCCAGGTGGTCCTGACGGGCTTATGGGCCAGACCGTGCTCGACCGCGTGGAGATTAAACGAATCCTTATTGAATAACCCACTCATTGCTGACGAAATAGAAAAAACTTTACGTCACTACTTCCAGGACAACCCCTATGAAGATACTTCTCCCTCCACAGTATGGGCGGCCCATAAGGCCACTGTTCGGGGCAAACTAATACAAATGTCTGCCAGAACCAAACGGGAGAGAGACCGGATGATTCAGCAGCAAGAAAAGGAGCTGTTAGACATAACTCAGGCACAAAAAGCCAACCCGCAATTAGATCTTAGGAGCCAGATCGACGCAGCGCGTTTGGCTTTAAATTTGAGCCTCACAACCAGAGCGGACAAGTATGTCAGATGGAATAGGCACCGATACTATTCTCTCGGAGACAAACCTAACACCCTACTAGCTAGGAGGCTCAATCCAAGACCCTTTAATCCAGCACCCCCCAAATTGAGACTAAAAAATGGCCACGCATCCCAAAATCCTCAGCTCATCGTGCAGGAATTCTACGCATTCTATTCTAAGTTGTACGATTCTCCCAATGATCTTAATATACAAGAGGCGGAAGCATTTTTGCGGGATTTACCGCTCCCCACGTTATCTAGAGATCATGTGGAGATAATGGAGTCAGAGTTTACAGAGAGGGAAATAGCGGCGGCCATCAAATCCCTGCGCCTGTCTAAATCACCGGGCCCTGACGGTCTCTCGGGCCACTATTACCGTAAATATAGTGAGATCCTGACTCCTCACCTCTGCTCTTACTACAATGAGCTACGCAGGGGTTGCCCTTTGCCTCCACACGAGAATAGGGCTTACATACATGTAATTCCCAAGCCAAACAAGGACCACGGTGATTGTACAAACTATCGGCCCATTTCTCTAATCAACGTGGACCTCAAATTAATGACCAAGATAATGGCTACACGTTTAAATGGGTTCCTAGCACACTATATTCACCCGGACCAGTCTGGGTTTGTCCCTACTAGACAAGCCCCAGATCAGACCAGACGGGTCATTGATCTTATCTCTGCATTGAACTCGGGTTGGGATGGAGGGGGACAGAGAGGAGCACTACTGGTCTCTCTTGACCTGCACAAAGCGTTTGATTCTTTGTCCTGGAATTATTTGTTCTTTATTTTGGGTAAATATGGTTTCGGACCGAGTTTCTTGACCACGCTTAAAATGATTTATGACACCCCCACGGCGAATCTAATGATCAAAGGGTACCAGTCACCAAACATACATATACGCAGAGGGACCCGCCAAGGGTGCCCCCTGTCTCCCCTATTGTTTATATTAGCTTTGGAGCCATTGGCTATTAAAATCCGTGCACACCCAGATATATTGGGTGTCACAAGTGGCAGACGGGAACATAAATGCGCTTTGTTCGCAGACGATATCTTATTGCTCCTCTCCTCCCCAGTCACCTCTTTACCTAATTTGCACAAGGTATTGCAACATTTTACAACATTCACAGGGTTAAAAGTAAACCACTCCAAATCTCAGGCACTTAATGTGTCCCTACAACCGCATATAGTCCGTGCACTACGGAGCTCTTTTCCATTCCAATGGCAAGACAAGACCTTACCATACTTAGGTATCACACTGACCCCTACTCTTACGTCATTGTATAAACATAATTTTCCCCCACTGTTCAAAAGAATTTCTGCAGATATTAAACGATGGACGAATAACTCTCCGTCATGGTTTGGCAGGTTGTGCTCCATTAAGATGGCAGTCTTACCTAAAGTACTCTACCTGTTCCGGTCCCTACCCATCTCTGTTGATAGGCGAGAACTTCAGAGGTTCCAGGGTAAACTGCTGGACTTTATATGGGAGCACGGAAGGCCTAGGGTGAATAGACAGACGATGTATACACCAAAGGTGGGGGGTGGCTTGGGCATGCCGGATTTGTTTAAATATCACCAGGCGGCACTAATTTCACAATTAATTCGGTTCCATACTAATCGAGACAGGCCGCTCTGGATGCTGTTGGAATCCTCTCAATTTCCAGGAAAAGAAATTAGTCACTTAATGTGGATGAGAGCTAAGGACCGGCCTACGGTGATGTGCCCGACTTTGTCCTTCTCTCTAAATTTGTGGGATAGGCTAACTACTACCCATAACTTCAGATCCGGACATGCCCCGCTAGCCCCTTTGCTTAACAACCCGATGTTTGCCCCGGGTCTCCGCCCCCAAGAGTTTTCATGGTGGATCAACAAGGGTTTACTTCGGATAGCGGACTTGTGTGACCATAAGGGGGCTCTGTCGCGAGCGTCCCTGCAAGAAAAGTATCAGCTTCCGAGGGCAGAATTCTATCGCTATACTCAAATAGCGCACTTTTTGGCGTCACTGAGTCGCCCTTCTGCACTCACCACATGCACCCCGATGGAAACTATTTGTAGGACGTACGACGGCCTCACGGGTCACATATCTCGGCTATACAATATTTTGTTCCCCCCTTCTCAGAAATTGCCATACATGGAGAGATGGGAAGGGGATATGCATGTCACTTTGACGATGGAGGAGTGGAACAAAGTAATACGAAGTGCATCAAAATCTTTCATTAACACATCTTTGATTGAAGCAAACTATAAGGTGCTGATGAGGTGGTATATGGTTCCGGCCCGTCTGGCCACCTTCGCCCCTGGGGCGTCTCCGCGGTGTTTTAGGGGCTGTAATGCGGATGGTACAATGTATCATATTTGGTGGTCGTGCCCGAAGGTGCGACGGTTTTGGATACGCACATACAATTTTATATATTCTTTGACCCGAGTGAACCTCCGCAAATCGCCCCTGCACGCGCTGCTGGGACGCCCCGTAGAAGGGGCTTCAAAGCCAATGAGCAGGCTTATAGCTTTTATCTTTGTGGCAGCGAGGATCTCCATAGCTAAATCGTGGAAATCACCAATTGTCCCGTTTTACTTACTTAAAACAAAATTGTCCTGGATAATGGTGAATGAACGTTTATCGGCAATACTCGCTGACAGAATGGCTTGGTTTAACAGAGTGTGGGAACCTTGGATTAGAGATCTGGTAACTGAGTAAAGGGGGTCCTTCTGATGTGGGGCTGGGGGGTGGTCCCCGGGAACTGGAGTGCATCCTTCTTCTTCTTCTTCTTCTTCTTCTTTTTCTTTCTTTCTTTTTTTTGCTTTTTATTTCTTACTTCTTTATCCTTTCTTACTATAGCTACTTTCGTTCATTTCCTTTTTTTAATTGAGTGCACCTGAAAACACAAGTGCCAGTACCCCCTCTTTTTTTTTTTTTTTTTTTATTATCATATATTTAGGATGTACTGTGGCACTGAAGTCAAAAAGAGAGGAGTGGATAATGAGGGCTCAGATGTTTGTCTCTGGACCCCTAATAGAAGCAAGATGCAGGATAACTACCTGGAGGGGTTGGGCCTGTAACCCTTTGAAATACCCTTGCAGCTTCACACATGTACAACCGGTTCTTTCCTCCTCCTTTTTATAGTTGAATTGTTCCGTATTGGTTTTCTTGTGCTTTTATGCATCGACAATGTCAGATACTGAATTTGTAATTTCTCTTGTTGAAAATTGAATAAAAATATTGTAAAAAAAAAAAAAAAAAAAGAGCAAGATATTTAGCTATATAGGTGGATATAGCGGTGTATACTGGATTCAGGGCATGCAGACAGCACACACAATCTCCTACAACTGACTGCAAGCTCTATTTAAAAAGAGCACGATAGCTAGCTATATAGGTGGAGATTTTTTTTATTTTTAACTGCTGCCAAAATTACAAAAATTTACAACTCACAATAACATTTACAAAACTTAATTTCTAAACAAAACACAAACTATACTATTACCCATACTTGGTTTACTTAATTGCACCCTTTTTTGAGGGATGTAGCTAAGTCAAGAACCTGATCGTCAAGAAGTTTATCCCATTCATTACGATCCTTTTTCTTTTTCTTCCCAATAATTTTACCACCACACTTATGCACAACATTCTTTCCCCCACCAGAACCTTCAATTACTATTCCATCTGTTTGCGACACACCAGACTCAACCTCCCCTTTCTCTCTATTCTCTAACTCGCCCTCTGACATGGATGAGCAGGTGGACTCTACACCCCTATCAGGAAGGCTACGACACGGGGAGGGAGAGGCCGAAACGGAAGGCTTAAGAGGGCTTCTGCTCCGAGAGGAGCTCCCACGTTCCGGCCTCTGCCTAGCCGACCTCCTTAAAACTCTACTTTCCCTCCTTTCTTTAGGACAGGGTGTCACGCCCCCACCAGAAATACCTTTGCTTTTTCTTGGAAGGGGGGCCGGAGCTACCGGTAAACTTTCAGTAGTCCGACACACCTCACCAGCTACACCAGAAACACAAGGAGCTACTTTAGCCCCGACACCAGCCCCCACAGACTCAACCCCTGTATTAGTTTGTTCACCACCCCCGCTGTCCTGTCCAGTTCCAGAAGGGGCACCCGCATCCCCTGGCCGACCACCTGATGTGGCTGTATCCTTGGGTCGACCACCAGATGCAGCTTCACCCCGAAAAGCTTTGGGACATCTACTAAAAGGATGCCCCATCTGGCCACACAGGTTACAGCAAATCAATTCACACACTTCACTCGAATGTCCAAATTTATTGCACTTAATGCACTTCACCACTGTGCAATCAGCACTTAGGTGAGTCGGGCTACCACATTTAAAACACCTCCGGGGCTGCCCTGGATAAAACACCAGGATCCGGTCGCGACCTAAAAACGCACTACCGGGGACATGTGCCACCGTATTACCAACTCTACGCAACCGGATCCTGGTGTTCCATGCCCCAGTCCAGACTCCCCTTTCATCCAATTTCTTATTCAGAGGGCACTGTAATTGACCGTATCTACTCAGCCAAGTCACAATGTCCTCAGGTGGCAGGCTTTCGTTCCTTACGAGAATCGTAAGGTTCTTAACCTCTTCCTGTCGGCTCAGGGGGATAATCCGGAAGTTCTTCCACGGATCGGTCCCCCTAATCAGCCCAAAGGAGGTAATAAAGATTTCCATTATCACCACATTTGTAAAGCTCAGGTCAAAGTCAAGAGAATTCGACGGGTGAATGACCGCAAAAATCTCACTGACCTTGATACCTAAGCCCAAGACCATGTCTACCACTTGCCCTCTAGTAGGGCACTGACCCTCCCCCTCCCACCTTAACTGAACTACGTTACGCCTCTTACGCTCAGGACCACCTGTACCCCGAGACCACGGGCTAGCACCAGAAAACTGGTCAGCCGGGGGAACCCTAAAGTTGCTGGCACCAAATTGGTCATACAAGTGACCCAGGGGCACAGATGATCCCGCCACACTGGCATAAGAGCGCCTTTCCCCCAAAGCATTTAGAAGATTTGCCTCCGGCGTACCCCTCAAGATTGGTTTAGGAGGGGAAATCCCATCCCAGGAGTCCAACCGGGGGGCACGCTCCTCAGCAACCTGTCCTTCACCCCTTACCACCACATTACCTTGCCGGACCATCTGGGAGCCTTCCATCTGACCACTTAACTGTTGTTCTTGCAAGAGAGCCTCCAGACTGTCTGTTATTCCCACCTCCATGTGGGCCCCACAGGAGTCCACCATTACTTGCCCATGTGCCTGTTGGGAACCTTCTAAACATTTAATATAGCCCATCATAAGGTCACCTTCATCTAATTCTCCCATTGGGCAATCACCCCATGCTGGTGCCTGCCCAAGCTGTAAATTATCAGACATATCCATATTTACATTATTATTGGTATCACAGCTTCCATCTTGCTGGGTTGCTGCGCCGGAAATCCCGGAAGTCCGCGACCGGAAGTTCTCCTCGCGGCTAACCTCCGCTTCCGGCCGTGACGTCACTTCCGGCGCGACCATAGTTACACCCCTACCCTTCCCGCCCTCCGAAACCGCGCCAAAAACTCCCGCCAAACAAACACCAGCTTCCTGTTTGGTAGTCCCACCTCCAATCCCGCGGGAAGACGGCGTTCTACCATCTCCTGGCGCCATTACTTTCTCCCCACCTTTAGCCTTATTGCCAGCCGCCACTGTGTCACTGACAGCAGTAGCTACACCAGCTAGGCTATTACTACCACCCGCACCCACCCCCAGTTCCTTCCCCTTGTCCTGAGCCCGGCCTGCAGCAACGGCAGCCGACAGGACTACTGATGGCATGCCTTGCTTGCAAGCACCGGCCGGATTCATTGGGGGTTTCATAGGTAAGTCCACAAGTTCTTTTTCTGTCTTCTCTGTTAGTCTTTTCAGTTGAATCACAGGGACTTGTTTTGCCCTTTGACTTTGGTTCATTACCGCATCACCGGGACCCACTGTGGCCTGTGGGACAACAGCCCTGCTTGCAGGCTGTGTACCCTTTGGCTCACCGGGACCCTCCGTGGCTTTACTTGAACTGGTAGTCATAGGGCTAGAGTCCATACTTTCCATTACTGCCACCGTCACCGCTTTCTGATCACTCTTTCCCTCTGCTGACAGTCCTTCCTTCAGGGGTTCAGCCGCCTCCCTCTCAGGCTCCATTGTCTGGGATTGACGCAGCTCCCTGCGGCGTCCCACCGCTTGAGACCCTTCTTCACTTGCAGCCTTCATGACTATCTTAATTTTCTCCAAAAAGTCTCTCTCATAAGCTGCATCTTCAATCATTGCTGTCATTAGCTCACCTATTTGGTTGCATTGCTTTTTTAAACTGTCAATTGCGGTCTTGAACTCAGACCTCTTGCCACTTCCAACTTTATCTCTCCGGTTTCTCAGTTCAGATAAAACTCTTATCTTCTCACAAAACATTTTTGAAACTTTAGTCAATAAAGTCTTTACCATGCTTATCCTCTCCACGGCCTTCACCTTGTCCTCTCCTGGCTGAGCTGAGGACCAATCCGGAAAGTCCAACTGGTCCTCCAAAAACAGCCTCTCCTCCTGTGTCAGTTCCTGGAACCTAGGGGCTCCATGCTGTACCGCCGGCCGGGAAGAAGGCCCTGGCCCTGGGCTGGAAGAAGTCATCACGCTGCACTCCTCCTGGAAGTCTGGGAGCTCACACAGAGCATGCAGACAGCACGCACAAGCTCCTACCGCTGACTGCAAGCTCTATTTAAAAAGAGCACGATAGCTAGCTATATAGGTGGATATAGCGGTGTATACTGGGTTCAGGGCACGCAGACAGCACGCACAATTTCCTACAACTGACTGCAAGCTCTATTTAAAAAGAGCAAGATAGCTAGCTATATAGGTGGCTATAGCGGTGTATACTGGGTTCAGGGCACGCAGACAGCACACACAATCTCCTACAACTGACTGCAAGCTCTATTTAAAAAGAGCAAGATAGCTAGCTATATAGGTGGATATAGCGGTGTATACTGGGTTCAGGGCATGCAGACAGCACGCACAATCTCCTACAACTGACTGCAAGCTCTATTTAAAAAGAGCAAGATATTTAGCTATATAGGTGGATATAGCGGTGTATACTGGGTTCAGGGCATGCAGACAGCACGCACAATCTCCTACAACTGACTGCAAGCTCTATTTAAAAGAGCAAGATAGCTAGCTATATAGGTGGATATAGAGGTGTATACTGGGTTCAGGGCACGCAGACAGCATGCACAATCTCCTACAACTGACTGCAAGCTCTATTTAAAAAGAGCACGATAGCTAGCTATATAGGTGGATATAGCGGTGTATACTGGGTTCAGGGCACGCAGACAGCACGCACAATTTCCTACAACTGACTGCAAGCTCTATTTAAAAAGAGCAAGATAGCTAGCTATATAGGTGGCTATAGCAGTGTATACTGGGTTCAGGGCACGCAGTCAGCACACACAATCTCCTACAACTGACTGCATACTCTATTTAAAAAGAGCAAGATATTTAGCTATATAGGTGGATATAGCGGTGTATACTGGGTTCAGGGCATGCAGACAGCACGCACAATCTCCTACAACTGACTGCAAGCTCTATTAAAAAAGAGAAATATAGCTAGCTATATAGGTGGATATAGAGGTGTATACTGCGGTTAGGGCATGCAGACAACAACCACTACAGAAGAGAAAGAACGCAAAATCAGCCGATAACGATCGGTGTATACTGTGTTGAAGGTACACAGAACACCCACTAACTCCTACAGACGCCAACACACTACACAAGGCCGCCGCGCTGGCGGCCTTATATAGTGTGGGGCGTGTACTACACAGCCTGAGCTATGATTGGCCACAGGCATCCTGCCTGTGGCCAATCATGGCTCTCCTCGCTGCCGGCATTGTGATTGGCCAAGCATGCGGGGGTCACAGTGCATGCTTGGCCAATCATGAGCCAGCAATGCACTGCGATTGCGCAGTGCATTGTGGGCCGTGAGCGCCACATGAATTTGGCGCGAACGGCCCATAACGTTCAGAATTCGCCGAACAGCCGATGTTCGAGTCGAACATATGTTCGACTCGAACACGAAGCTCATCCCTAATGGTGAGTTGAACCATTTATTTTTATATTACAATGTAATAATAGAAATAATACGCTTCAATCATCCTGACACCATAACAACCATGGTGCCGTGATGATTGAAGCGACAATACCAGCCATTTCCCCAATAAATTGCCCCCAAAAAAACATATTTTCTAGCAGTGCCCCTCCCGAGACTAGGCTCTGGATCCGCCCCTGGTTCTGAGGTGATTGTGCCTGTAGCTTAGGAGACTGGTGCCATTTTCACTGCAGTCTTTGCCTGAGCGCCTCCTCTGGGGGTATTTTTTAAATTATTCCGGGCTCCCCCCAATACCATTTTTAGTCCAAATGATTCTCTCACGTCACAGGAATGTTCAGACAGAGTTTCTGTAAGAAATAATTCGGCGGACTGTCTATGTTTAGTGGTTCTCCTTCTTAACAGAACAGAGCTCTAGTGGGACATTGCCATTGAGCTAGACTCTGCCTCCTGAGCCCCCCAGGATTTAGTTTCAATGCACTGGACTATTTGTGTTAAATTTTTAGGAAAAGTAAACAACAGTTTATGAATTTGTAAAAAAAATAAAATAAATTAACCCAAATCATTATAGGTTTTCTTTAAAGATAAAAAATCTGGCATCTAGTTGTGTAAGACAAGGGACCTTTAACTCTACATTATAGAGATATTCAATAGCAAATCAATAAATGGGCAACAGAAAATCATTTCAGGAAATCAGTATTGTATTGAAAATCCAAATGAGCTGCACAGGATTCTTCACAACACATGTAAAATGCATTTGAATACCCCACGGTTAACATGCATTACAAACACCATAGCTCCCAACTGTCCCTGATTTTGAGGGACTGTCCCTGATTTGGCACAATGTCCCTCTGTCCCTCATTCCTCCTTATTTGTCATTTTGGTCTGATCTATATAGTTGTATATAAAATTCACTTTTTAGCTATCAAAAAGTGTTTTCCATCGCTAAACTTTTTTTCTGATTTCTAAATTTTTGCCTTTGTAAATTTCAAAAGCCAGTATAAAGGAATAGTAGTGGTAAAAAAAAGCACTTGTGAGTTTAGCCAATCCTGTTTTTTTTTTTTGGTCCAATTTTCCTTTAAGGGGGCGTGGCAAAGGGTGTGTCCTATACCTGCATGCTTTTGCTGATAGGTGCCCCTCATGAAGTTCCCATCTCAAAAAGTTGGGAGGTATGCAAACACATGCATCTAAAGTGGACCTATGAACAAATATATTTTTCCTGTTATGTGCCTGCAAGTATGTAAGGAGAAACGGTAACACTTAATATTAATTTCCTCCTACAGGGATTGCATTACTCTTCAGACAAAGCCTTCATCTGCTTTTTTGTCCAGAATGACGGCATCAAGCTGACTCTGATATGAAAAAACACCATATAAACCCTGGAGCTTGGTAGTATAACTATTTCTCCCATTCATTTAGAGCTAAAGATATCCACAAAACAAAACGAAAATAATTAATGTCTGCAGTTTGCAGTTGCTTTAATTCAAAATTTCATATGTCATGTGCAAGAAAAAAAAATTAAATCTTTTATTTTTAATACCATGAGAGTATAGGAGTAAGAGCTGAACTGTATTACTGGAATGCCGATACTGTCATGTGTAATATAATCTTTGTCATATTTTTTCCCATGATTTGACCACCATTTATTTTCCTTAATGTATCCCAGTAAAATGCTTTGGCATGATGCCACGGTCGTGGACCGCACACGTTTGCGTGATAAAGACATTTATCTGATTTAAACGGAGAAAGCCAGCAATGTCACCTTCAGCTACTCCTAGTAATTAGGGATAAAATTGCTTGGGATTAAGTCATCCTTATCTAAAATGATCAAATAGTGTATAACTGTTAAAGTGCTTTAAATCATTCTAAGTGTAATAATTCCTCTTTGTATAATATGTTACAAGTGTAATCGAAGCCACATGTAGCAGACAGTAAAGTGGTGTTTTCTCGCTGGTGACGGTTGTACTGTATGGGCCTAACACACTCCTGAAATTTGGGACTGGGGTAGGGGGAAGGTATCAGTTTTGTTACAATTAAAGAAAATTGCCAATCGTTGCGCTATAGGGATTATTCGTATTTACCACCACTTTTTTGGTGATGAATCTCGGTCCTGTAGAATACTATATCCCTAAAGACCAAATATACAGTATCTCACAAAAGCGAGTACACCCCTCACATTTTTGTAAATATTTTATTATATCTTTTCATGTGACAACTCTGAAGAAATAGCACTTTGCTACAATGTAAATTAGTGAGTGTACAGCTTGTATAACAATGTAAATTTGCTGTCCCCTCAAAATAACTCAACACACAGCCATTCATGTCTAAACCACTGGCAACAAAAGTGAGTACACTCCTAAGTGAAAATGTTCAAATTGGGTCCAAAGTGTCAATATTTCGTGTGGCCACCATTATTTCCCAGCACTGCCTTAACCATCTTGGACATGGAGAACACCAGCGCTTCATAGGTTGCCACTGGAGTCCTCTTCCACTACTCTATGGCGACATCACAGAGCTGGTGGATGTTCGAGACCTGTTGGCTGTACAAACAGCCAACATGCCCTAGGTTGCAAACACCAGCTGCTGACGAGCTTGTGCCTATCTAATACATTGATCCAAGTATTAACAAGTCTTTGCTACAACAGTTTCTCATCTTTTCAGCACTGATGAAGGGTTGAGGCTTAGCCTCCAAAGCATTTTAGTTGGGTGTACAGTACAGTCTCCATCTGATTTGAATACTTCTGAACCTGGACTTTAAAAGCACAGTTGTCCCACCTTTTCTTTCATATTTACTTTATACAGTCATGACCCAAAGTGACTGCCAAAGCCCTTTGGTGTGCAGTTAATATATCTACTCTATTGTGCAATAATGGGAAAAAGGTTCAGGTAATCCTGCACAATCTATCCACTTCCTCAAGCATGCCTATGTGACAGGACAGGGTGAAGACCACAGCTAAAGCTGAATTTCAGGCTTAGCTCCCTCCTTCCCTTGCCACCCTTGCTAACAAATCATTGAGTTCGTTTATAAAAAATCTGCAGCCCAAAAATACTAACTTTCTGTGGCCATGTAAGGCACCACCTCCAGTCTTTTATCTTCTTTACTTCAGAGTAGAAGGTTCCTTCTTTGGGTCTCCATATTGTTGCCTGGGTGAGGTGGACACCACACATTGACTGTCTAGTGTTTTTGTTCTTCTTTAAAGCTGCTGAAAGGGTGAAAAGGGGATGAAAGTGGAAAGATGGGCTTTAAAATAATCTAAAAACAAGAATAAAAGTCCTTAGAAGTGGCAGCTGAATTATAATGCTCTCTCCTCCTATCAGTATTATCCTTATTAGGACTTTTTAACACTTAATCGGCTCTCAGTCCTGACCTTCTCCTAGTTCAAGTACTGCTGTAGATGGATTGTAAAAAGCTGATACCAAATCACATTGAGTTTGAAGGTATGTAGTGCTACCCCCCGCAGGAGCCGCTAGTATTTAGCCTGGGTCTTCCCCACTTTTTCTCTGCAGCCAAGTACAAGATAGATTCACACACCCAGGTGCACACACACTTCTGCTTATTGTCTCAAATGACCAGTCTAGGGGTTTTGTTTTTGTTGTTTTATTGGAGAACTTGGATAGGGTAAGGGATATAGTGGTATACTTCCAAATTGAACTATTCACACCGAGGACTCTAACTTCCTTTGATAGTGAACCTTTCCTTTTTCCTTCCTTCCTTCCTTCCTTCCTTCCTTCCTTCCTTCCTTCCTTCCTTCCTCAGATTTACCAAAACCATATAATATGAGGTCAAACCTTAGGAGTTCCAATTTGTATGCAATCAGGCAGGCCCGTGCACTACATGGTTTTGGTAAATTTGAAGACAAAAATCAGCAGAAAATCTTATAGTGTATATGGGGCTTAAGACTTCTTCACAGTAGCAGAAAACTGATTGCAGAACAGAGCAATGTCCCTTAGTAAAGTAGTGGACAGTCCTGGACAAAGCTCTAATGCCGCGTACACACGATCAGACTATGGATTTTAAGGTGAACGCCTACTCTGAAAAAACGATGTGGGGTCCCCCCAATGTTCATACCAAACCCTTATCCGAGCACGCAGCCCAGCTGGACAGGAAAGGGGGTGGGGACGAGCGAGCGCCCCCCCCCCCTTCCTGAACCGTACCAGGCCGCATGCCCTCAACATGGGAGGGTGGGTGCTTTGGGGAATGGGGGCCCTGCGGACCCCCACCCCAAAGAACCTTGTCTCCATTTTGATGAGGACAAGGGCCTCTTCCTGACAACCCTGGCCATTGGTTATCAGGGTCTGTGGGCGGGGGGGGTTTATCGGAATCCAGGAGCCACCTTTTAATAAGGGGGCTCCCAGATCCCGGCCCCCCACCCTATGTGAATGAATATGGGGTACATGGTACCCCTACCCATTCACCTGAGGGGAAAAGTGTTAATAAAAATAAACACAACACAGGTTTTTAAAGTAGTTTATTAGACAGCTCAGGGGGTCTTCCGCCGACTTTGGGGGTCTTCTCGCCGGGCTCCTCCACTATCTTCTGCTCCTTTACCGCTCTTTTACTAGCGAAGGAGCCCGGCTTTCTCCATCATCGCCACTGTCGGGGGTCTTCTTCCGACTTTGGGCGTCTTCTTCCGACTTCGGGGATCTTGTCCCACTCTTCGGTTCTGCCAGGCCTCCGCTATCTTCTTCCAGCTCTTTTACTAATGTTGGCGCGGTTTTCTGTCGCTATCACCGCCGCCTTCTTCTTCTTCCCATCTTCCGATGTTGACACAACGCTCTCTCTGGCCATAATGCCAGGGACGCGTTGCACATCGACTTATATAGACATAAGGGGTGGGGTCACCGGGTGATGTTGCAGTGATGTCACATGGTGACCGCCCCTTATGATGTCACAGTCCCAGCATCCCCTTAAAATTCATACCAGGCGACGGGGCTAGCAAGATGTCAGTCTCGCCGATGGAGGCGGCGACATTGACTTCCTTCCCTAGTCCCGTCTACCTGGAGTCACGATCAAAATGAACAGACTTTACTCAGTGTGTGGGCAAGTCCGTTCATTTGAAAAGTCCGGCAGACCTCCGCCAACAGTCCGGCAGATTGTCCGCCGGAAAAGTCCGGTCGTGTGTGGGCAAGTCCGCTCGTTCGGAAAGTCCGGCAGACCTCCGCTGCAAAGTCCGGCGGATTGTCCGGCGGATTGTCCGGCGGATCGTGTGTATGCGGCGTAAGAACACCATCATCATCATCATCACTATCATCCATGTGTGCAGGATGTTCACTGCACATGGGCCCCGAGGGGGGCACTCTCCATCCGTGGCTGTCAGATGAAATGCCATACAGGGAGATCAGTGCTCGCAACTGTCCCTCTGCCACACAGATCACCCCCCCGTCAATGTCCACTGTGTTGTTCTCCTCCAGCCCAGTGTTCTCCGGCCCGCTGTCCTTCTCCTTCTGCAGCCAACTCCCTCCTCTCCTCTCACGGTAGCTGCAGGGGGGATGTGTCAGGATGGAGAGCGGAGGAAGGGACCAGTAAATATGTAATTTACCGGCCCCTTCCTTTTTTTAATTGGACATAGAGCCCTCTATGTCCTGTAATAACTGAGCAGAGTAACCTGTGTTACTGAGCTTCAGTTTATGAATGAACAGGAGCTTCTGTCTTCTGTCCATTCATATTTAATGATGAAAAAGGGACTGGGGAATCTCTGTCCTCCAGTCCCTTTCTCTGCCCTACCGACACTGTCCACAGTCCCAACCACCCCCCCCCCCCCTCAAAAAAAAAGCACTGTGGAAAAAAAATCAAAACAAATTAAATTGTAAAAAACATAACCCCCCACCCCCTTCCCCAGAAGCACTGTGAAAAAAAAAATGTAAAAAATTGTAGATAAATAGTAGATAATAAAAACACAATACTAACTGCTGACACCATCCACTGCCCTACTCTCACTGTCCACCACCACCCCCATTGTAAAGAATAATCAAAAAATAATTCAAAATAAAAAAATTCTGACATTGTCCATTGTTCTATTGACACCATCCAGTGGCCCCCAAAAAGCACTTTGAAAAACCCCCCAAAAAATTACACACATACTACTCACCGCCGTACACTCCACACTCCTCACCTGCACATTCTACCCACCACCATACACTCCGCACTCCTCTCCTGCACATGATACCCACCTCCATACACTGCATACTCCTCTCCTGCACATAATACCCACCTCCCATACACTCCACGCTTCTCTCCTGCACATACTACCCATCACCACACATTCCACACTGCTCTCCTGCACATACTACCTACCACCATACACTCTGCATGCCTCTCCTACACATACTACTCCCCTCCATACGCTCCGCACTCCTCTCCTCTATACACTCTTCACTCCTTTCCTGCACATACTTCCCACCGCCTTACACTCTGCACTGTACATTCCCTATTTAACAATACCACATTCTGCATTATGTATGTAGCCCTACCCCTGTAGGAGCTGCTGATGTATGTATAATCCTGTACCCTACCTATCAACCCCAAGGACAGTCTCAACCCCTCTAGCACACCTATGTGGTAATTTTAATGTCAGACCCAATGGTAAATAGCAACAAAATAATGATACACTACACAGTATATTTACCGTAACCTTGGAATCCGTCTCTCCGCCATTTGTAGTAATAGATGGAGTCTCACACAAATTGTCAATTAACCACTTAGGAAATTTACTAAGATGTTTAGCACAATAAATACTGTGGTAACTCAGATACAAAGAATGACAATAGAAAACAGTCAATTTGTACATGAAACAAGAATTCAATGATTGTCATGGAGGGTATATGCAGATATGCATCTGGTAAGGAGCTGATTCATTTATTTTCGGTGATGGGATAAGCACACCACGTCTTTGGAGAAGATTTTCAACCCGTGCATTTGCAATTCAGTCGTTTGGAACTTTTCTTTATTGCCGTACCTCATTTGAAATTTTTGTTTCACTGGTGGTCATTCACTATATGGACATTTATTTTTTATGTTTATTTTTTATTTTAATTTTTCAATTTTTTGATATATGACTGTATGGATATTATACAGAGTGTCTCTGAACACAGATTTAGTATTTTTTCGATAGGTCATTTATGCTTAATAGCAAATATATATTCTTTATATTCTTATCTTTATGGTTTAGGGGTTTATGCACAGAGTTTGATACACATATATTGAGTTTGGGGAATTCACAATATTAACACACTAGATACTAAGACCCACAGTGTGGGTCTGATACTTTCATATACCCTAATCACATTGGGTATCTTGTGGCTAGCGCAGTTCTTCTTCTTTCTATTTTTGTTTGATATATTTTTGGTATATATTTGAATTGCAGCTTCCGTTCAACACTATTTGCTTCTTTTTCCCGTAGCGCAGTTTTTCCCCTCTTTTTCCTGTTTGTTTACTTTCCAAATAGTCTAATTGCTGCTTCGGTTGTTTTGGGTCATACCAAGTTTTTAAGATCATGGATATTTTTGAATTTCGGGCAAAAAGGGTTGTAGACACAACTGGGGTTTTTGACTCTACCCCACCGTCAGTGGTCTCCGACACGAGTGGTCTTTTCTTACGACTTAAGAATTTGACCACATCCGAGATCCACCTCCAATGGGACATTGCCTTCCTGGAGACATATATCAGGGAGGCAATGGTCCCTAGGAGTCTGAGGTGGAACGTCAGTCCCCAACAAGGGGAACCGGACTTAGAAGGCTGGTACAGATACTTTAATGAATCGGGTGTGAGCTTACTACGCTTTTTAACTCAGAAAAAGAGCGAGAAAGCAGCCCGATTAGATATAGAGATTAAGGCCATTAGGGATTCCCTACTACCTCTCAGGGATAGTGAGGAATATAGGGAATGTTCTAAGAACCTGTTGAAGGTGCTTGAAAAAGAAGAAAAAGATCAGAAAATTAAGAAAAAACGGAAATATAATAGAGATAAGGAGGATTACAATACGGGGATGGTATTTTCCTGGCAGAGGGATTTAGATTTGGAAGAGGTGGTGGAGGTCCAGATGGACACATCCCAACAACTGAATTTATTGGGTGCAGTGGGAGGTAACCCCGCACAACCACCCCCGAATAGCACCCAACCTAATCCCGGTACTAGTTATGGGTTTAGGAGACCTATGAACAATCATAAAACTCCAAACCAGTCTAGGAATCAATATGTGGGAGCTCCCCAACAGAGAATCCCCAAAAAAGGTCCCAAGCCAAATGGGCCACACCCTTATCGAGTGCCTTTCTCTCCGAGAACAGGACGACCCAGCCATTCAGGGACCTATGGGCCCCCAGAATGGACTCAGGCCCCCTATCAAGGGAACCTCCCCTATCACAATAGAGATGATAGGAATTATAACTATAATGTTCCCACTCAAAATCGTTTTTTTCCCCTCTCTGATTCTGAGACCCCCAGGGGATCGGGCCGAGCAGGGGGGAATTGGAGGGCGGACCATAGACGCCATCCGGACCCCCATTCTCAGGGGAGCCCAGGGTTCAGACAGGGACACCAACAGCCCGCCTATTAGGAAGGGCCCCACATCAGTGGAAATAATAACCAACATTTTTTTCCCAGGGACAGCAGAGGCCTAAAAAGGTCCGTCGAACAAAGAGAGGGGTTAGAGGGGGGAGGCGAGCCCAATCAACAAAAAAGAAAGAGGCCATAGGAACTGGAATCTTTAACCTCAGCAAACAGATACTCACTACCTCTGAAACCAAAATACTAGACAAAGGTTTGAAATTTGCTCCGCCCAGATGCCTGAGCAAGTTTCAAACTTATATGGACGTACACAAATTCGTCCGTAAGTTAAACATAAAACGATATATGCTGGGTAATCCCATCAGAGAGAGCACTACGAGAATTACGGAGTTTCAACACTCCAACCTCTCAAATGCTTCCCTTTTTAACCCTCCAGGATCCCTTGCACCCAGTATTAAGGTGTTCAGGGATGTGGTACTACGTGACCTGGAGGATATTAGGGTAAAGAAAGTTAAAATGCGGAGAGATTTGGAGATGGGCCTAGACACCTTGTGTAATAACAAGTCCCTGGTCATTAGACCTGCCGATAAAGGGGGGGGGATTGTGGTACTAGACCGTTGTGACTATATGAAAGAGATGCATCGCATCTTGGAAGATAGGGAAACGTACACTATCCTGAATCGGGATCCAGTGGACAAGTATAGGAAGGAATTGGGTAGGATCGTGGAGGGAGGTCATCGGAGGGGCATTCTAAATGATAAAGAAAAACTTTTTTTGATACCCTGTGCCCCCCGTACACCTGTTATTTATTACCTCCCGAAGCTTCATAAGAATCAATCTTGCCCCCCGGGACGACCCATAGTCAGTGGTATCGACTCGGTTACGTCCCGGGTGGGCAAGTATATAGATCATTATCTACAACCTCTGGTCCAAAAGGTTCCGTCTTATGTCAAGGACACCAAACATGTAATCAATCTCCTGTCCGGTATCACCCCTGGAGATGGTCTTTGGTTGGTCACAGCAGACGTGAACTCACTGTATACCATCATTCCCCATTCTTTAGGGGTCGAGGCAGTGAGATTATTCCTACAGAGGGGATCAGGCCTTCCTTCAGCTCAGATTGACTTTCTAATAGAACTGTTGGAATATGCGGCCGGACACAACTATTTCTGGTTTGACCAGCAATTTTACCGCCAGGATAGGGGAGTGGCCATGGGGGCTAAATATGCCCCCAGCCTGGCCAACCTCTTTATGGCCAAATGGGAGGAGGACGTCGTCGATGCCCCTAGAAGGTCTGAGATAGTCCTGTGGGCGAGGTATATCGATGACGTCCTCCTCCTTTGGGAAGGAACAGAGTCAGACTTGAGGTCGTTTATGGCTGGTCTAAACGAAAACAACAGAGGAATTAAATTTAGCTTTGAGGCTAGCCAGGATGAGGTCAACTTTCTTGATCTTAACATCAGGAGGGTTGGCAATGAGTTTATTACATCTACATATTTCAAGTCAACAGACAGGAATTCGTACATCCCTACCGATAGTTGCCATTTTCAACCTTGGCTAAAAGCTGTTCCCCTGGGGCAATTTCTACGCCTCAGACGGAACTGTTCGGATATAGTAAAATATGATGAACAGGCAGCGATTTTGGCAGGTAGATTCCTAGAAAAGGGATACGATCCCGTTTCTCTTGGTGACACTATGGAGATTGCCCGGACTAGAGACAGACCCTCACTACTGGCAGATAGACAAAGTGCCAGGGCAGGTACACAGGGTGGCGTACCGTTTGTCACGACTTTCTCAGTCCAGCATCGTGGTGTGAGAAATCTGATTCAGAAACATTGGCACTTACTTACTAGTGACCATGTTTTGAATCCAGTTCTGCCTGCTAAACCTCAAATAATTTTTAAAGGGGCCTCTTCACTGGGAAATAAGATTGCCCCCAGTGTACAAGACCCGCCTAAGGCCAATAGATGTTTTTTTATAAATGTAAGAACTGTCAGGTCTGTACCCTGAATTCATATAGGGGCTCTAAGATTTCTAGTATCGCATCTTCAAGCACCTCTAGGACATATGACATAGAGTCCTTTATTACTTGCTCCTCGGAGGCTGTGGTTTACCTTTTACAGTGCCCCTGTGGCCTCCAGTATATTGGGCGGACCAAGAGGGCATTTCGGGTCAGGGTGAACGAACACATTGGCAACATCAGACGGGGGTTTGACAAACACCCTGTGTCCAGGCATTACGACCAGACACACAAGAGAGACCCATCAGGCACCCTATTTGTTGGCTTAGACAAATATAAGCCCCACTGGAGGGGAGGGTCCTTGGTCAGGGAGATATCCAAGCTCGAAATGGCCTGGATTCATAAATTAAAAACATACACTCCGTTTGGCCTCAATGTGGACACCGATGTAAATGCCTTCATTAATAACTCATGAGGTGACCTGTTTTGATGTAATGTTTCCCTACAACGTTTTTACTGTATTAGTTACTGTGAAAAACCACCTGATTGCATTATTAATTTTTCTTGCTGCATTATTAACTTTTTCTTGCTGTTTACTTTGGTGTATATCACTGTAGAGCACATTCTTGTGTGACAGACCTGGCTTTGGGTCTGGCGGCCTTTTAGGTTACTGTTAGGTCTATCCCTCGACGTTGTTTTGGGGCACTCCAGAAAAGTCCCTGGGGAACACGCGAGACAAGAAGGCACTTGAAATACATGTCTACAGCAATCTCATTTCCTAAGTGAATTTGATTGCTATATAAACACACCGGGTAAACGCACTACCTTTGAGGTACCTTTACACCTATTTGTCCACACGTAATTGGACCTGTTGGCCGTATGAATGCAGCAGGAAGCGTAGAATTTCTGATGCATTCTTGTCCCTATTTGGGATGGCTTATTTATTTTTTTATTTTTTATTATTATTATTTTTTTCTAATTCTTTTTTATTTTTTACCTTATTGATTTTTAATCTATTTTACCCTTCTGTTTTGGCGATCCACACTGTACCCTGTTCCGGGGTTCAGGAGGCGCACCTTCATGTGAGGGCATCTGCCACGTTACTCTGCCGATAGGGCTAATACCTGGAAGCGAGGCTTGGCTTATGATCCTATAACGTCCACATGAAAACGAGGCTTGGCCCGCAACCATAGGACGTTCGTTGCGGATATGCACATCTGACGTTCGTGAGCGATAGTGAGGCTTGGCCTACGTTTTCTTTGATTACTATTGTTTGTGACGTCTAAAATGGCCGCTGACCCAAAGTGAGGCTTGGTTAAATATATGGTTATAAAAGGGGTGACGCCGCACGCCGCCCGTGCCCCTGGACGACGTAAATTATTACGAAACGCGTAGGGCGGTGCGAACGTGTCGACGTCACCCCAAGTCGTGTTCGTTTTTGTGGACCAGGAAGGACGGGTTGGTCTTTGCGTTGGCGTGTATCCGGCCGGTGCACGTCTTTGTTTTGAACCTGCTTTTAAAGTCTTTTATGTAAGTGTTTACGTTCGCTTTTTAAGAATTAAAGTCATTTGGTTTTACACTATCTGGAGCCTATGTTTTCCCTTATGTGACACCACGTCGTGTTGGGAGTGAGTAACAGCCATAACCCCATCGTGTGGAAGATTCGTGACCATCTGAGGAGGAGGCGCTATCCGGACACCCTTTTGACTACTACTGCTTGTGGTGACCCTCTGTAACAGGGGGTCGTCTGGATCTGGTAAGGAGCTGATTCATTTATTTTCGGTGATGGGATAAGCACACCACGTCTTTGGAGAAGATTTTCAACCCGTGCATTTGCAATTCAGTCCTTTGGAACTTTTCTTTATTGCCGTACCTCATTTGAAATTTTTGTTTCACTGGTGGTCATTCACTATATGGACATTTATTTTTTATGTTTATTTTTTATTTTAATTTTTCAATTTTTTGATATATGACTGTATGGATATTATACAGAGTGTCTCTGAACACAGATTTAGTATTTTTTCGATAGGTCATTTATGCTTAATAGCAAATATATATTCTTTATATTCTTATCTTTATGGTTTAGGGGTTTATGCACAGAGTTTGATACACATATATTGAGTTTGGGGAATTCACAATATTAACACACTAGATACTAAGACCCACAGTGTGGGTCTGATACTTTCATATACCCTAATCACATTGGGTATCTTGTGGCTAGCGCAGTTCTTCTTCTTTCTATATGCAGACAGGTGCACAGTGGGACAAATGTCTAATATTATAAAACACTTTTAACCTTCCCACTACGGCCTCAATGTACACAACAGTAAAGGGAGTTATTCCTGCGCCACGTCAAGGTAATAGAGGGAGATAAGGTACTGCTGCACACACTGGAAGGGAAATATCTGAACCCAGAGGAATAGTGAATAGGAAAGGTAGTGGTGCGCTGTACGTTGAAAAAGTATATCTATCGGTAAAGGCAATATATAAAATCCACAATTAGGGGATATGCATAAAAATCAATACAAATATAGTACCTTTCCTATTCAATGTACACAACAGACCCAAATACATTACATTCACATAAACACGATAATGCAATATAATATTGAATCCTATACTCTAGGGCTCCCCCTAGACTGCAATTTAATGTTCATAAAGTATAGTGATACCCTCATGTTTTGTTGAGGGTGGCAAGAGTTCTTTATCTTCAATTAGTCTTCAGCTAGCCCTTTGAGTGGAACTGCAGTTATTTGTAATCCACATGAGAAGAACATAAAGAAACAGACTTTAGAATAATGAGTGTACTGGGAACTATTCCTTTGGTGATGATGAACAAACAACACTCCTGTAACTCTTCCTTGTGAACTGTGCGGGTAATGTAGTACCACCTCTATGGCATGGGTTGTAATAAACCCCAGAGTTCCGCTGTGCTCAGGCTATGAATAAGCAGAACCACCTCTATGGAACTACAAGTCTCACCAGCAAACAGTGTATTCTATTGGTCTTGGCAAGTGCCCGCTCACCACAACAGGCCCAGGTGCTGTAGGATTCCTTCCGAACTCCTTTCTTGAGATCTCAGTCTGATCCAAAACTAGCGCTGTCACACCGCACTGCTCCTTCAGATGACTGATGGCTGGAACACAGGAAACTTCCAGCAATCTTGGATCCTCAGGTCCGTCCACACACTAGTCCAGCTGGCTGTGCTCAGGAACTCCTCAGAGGCAGTTTGATTCAGCTCTGCGCCTTACAGGCCGCAGTCCTCCTGGTCACACACAGACCTCACTGCAGTCAGGTATTGCATGGCGTCCCAAGAGGTCAAAAAATGGCCGCGCTGTCCTTTTTATTCCTCCTCCCAGCATGCAGTGCAGTAACTTTTGCCTTATGGGTCTGCAGCTTGGCATCATGGGTTTAATAGTTCCCAGACTGAGTTTAAGCACATGAGTCACTTTCTCAGCAACTCTATCCCCCACAATGCTTTGTGACGTGGCTTTACAGAATCCAAACAAAAAGTCTTAATAGCATAAAATAGAAAGGACAATAGAGGGAGCCAAACTCACTGGTAACCATCACAACTGTAATGTTTATTTTAGAAAAGCATGGCTACATATAAGTAATCTCAGACTCTCTTTAAGCCATGTCCAATATTTCACGCAGTGGTGTGCTGCGTGTGCCACACTTAATTTTATCAATGCCTGGGGCCCACTTTTTATCTTGCACGCGGCCAACTCATTTCATGATACACCCCTGCAAGATGGGGTTAACTGTCTATGGATCCTTAGGGTGTCAGTACTCACAAGGCTCCTGAAGCACCACTGGCAGACTTCTCTCTCCATAATACCAGACCAGATGCACTGTAGACTCTCCCTCATTCAGCTATGGTAGGACCAGGGTCAGCCACACAGACTTCAGAGCCTCAGGTCGTCCACCTGAGGGCACATGGCAGCAAGTGCTGGGGGAGGTAGTGCCTCTCCCCCAGCCTGGTGCAATACCCTGCTAGGAAAGACACTGAGCCCATGCACTCCAAAAATATAAATACAGGCAACTGGCATGCCTAGGGGAACCTCCCCTTCTAATTGGCCAGGGCTGAATGAATATTCATGCTCCCATCTGCATGGTTTTCACCTCCTATCCAGCACTTTCCATAGTTGCTAGGACAGTGTAAAACTTCAAGACAGCATGAGCAGCACCAGATCACACTGAGCAGACTACACTAGCTTATCACCACTCTGTTAACATACCTCCCAACTTTTTGAGATGGGAACGGGGGACACCTATTAGCAAAACTATTTAGGCATCAGGCACACCCCCTGCCACACGCCCTCAAAGGAGATTATACCAAAAAAAAGAATTAGTTAAGCCCACAAGTGTTTTTTTTTTTTTTTTACAACTACTGTTCTTTTTATACTGGCTTTTGAAATTTACAAATGGATGAAAGGTTTAGCTCCGGTCCGGGAAACACTTTTTGAAAGATAAAAAGTGCATTTTATATACAACCATATAGATCAGACAAAAATAAGGGACAAATGAGGAGGAAAGAGGGACAGGGGGACTTTGTTTCAAATCAGGAACAGTCCCTCAAAATCAGTGACAGTTGAGAGCTATGTGTACAGACTTCAATTCAATTTACCTAGCTGTCTCTCAGATAAGCAGAGAAACCAAAAACTATTATACACTCTTCCTAGCACCTACCTAGGAGGGTGCTACATGTAAATACATGGTCACATTGATTTTTCGCTTTGATATCTGCCTGGAGTTCAGCTTTAAGTTATAGCTTACAATGGTTACAGAGGAACTCCTTCACAAAGCATGAATTTCAGTAAGAGGTGGTAGCAATGTCACAGTTATTAGAAAAGGTCAAACAATTGACCTTAACAATTTTCTAATAACAGAGCCTGACATGTTACCTAAAGAAAATTTACTCATCCTCAGAAGACCATGACCTTGTGAGGCCTAATGTCCAATGCAGATACTCCAAGACCTGTGCCAAGGCCGGAGGTGAGGACACTTTGACCTTGGATTAATAAATCACCTACAATTAGGTGTTAGGCTTCAGTCATCTGTGATATTTTCAAAAGACAGAGCTATTGCCCTAGAGCACAGGCTGTCAAGCATATCCAACGTCCTCAGCAGGAGGTCTAATGTGTTGTGTAACATCAGACCTAGCCTCTAAGCCTTGTTCTTTTTTGAATCCTTGTTAATTAAAACACTTTGTGCTCTGTTATAGGATCTTAATGTAAGTCAGCTTTGAGAATGTGGCTGAAAGAGCTTCGGGGCATTTATGGTACAGGCAGGCAGCCTGGTAGAAAAAGGCAGAGGAAGGATGCTGTTTCTCCTTTGCTCAACAATGTCTGTGCTCCCTCTGGCTCAGACAGAGGCACTTCACATATGGCTCAGGCTGCCACTCCACAGGCTTTATCAGCAGTTTCTAATGTGGGCATTCTAATGGCATGAATACTGGTGAGAATTGATCTATATCCAATATTAATGAATTAGGTTTGGTGGTTTCTAATATTTTAGCTGGTGTTAAAAATGCTCAAAGTCCTGAGGTATTTCAGGATAAAGTTTGAGGGGTACAGTCTTCTGGTGCTATTGGTGTTCATTTTGATATGTTTTCAGACAAAAGTTCAGGGGCGCAGTTTTCTGGTGCTTGTGATAATTCTTTTAAAAATGTTGACTGTCAGAAATGTACAGGTCCTTTTTTGCCCCAGCAGGGGGTTATAAATCAAAAAATGCTAAATATTGGGTCAATGTTGGGAAAGTTAACCCTTCATCTGTTGGTATTAATTTACCTGATTGTAAGCCATCCTAATTAACTGTCCGCGCTTCTACCATTCCATTAACTATTCCCATGCCTATTGCAAATGCTATTGCTCCTAACACTTTGATGGCTGAAATATGCCTTAAGGAAGCTCTCCCACGTGAGTTATCCCCCTCGGTTTTCTCTTAGCCCCCACAGTAAAAGAAAAAATTTGCAAGGGTAGTTTTGTGGATTTACTGTCTTTATTGCCGGCTTCTAAAGAATTTCTGGTTAAAATGGGGGAAGAAAGAACTGAGGAAGATAGGAGGAGGGCCATACCAAAAACTTTTCAGAGTTGGCTTCAAGCCTTTTGTATTTATGCTGCGGTTTTGGGTGAACGCTTTCCGGAAAAATGCTCAGGCTTATTCCAGTATTGGATATTGTAGCAGAGGCGTTTCATCGTTTTGGTCGTACCGCTTGGTACACCTTTGGTGAAAATTTCAGGGAAAAAGCTGTCGGTCCACCCTTCTTTACATTGGGGAGTTAAAGATGTGGGACTGTGGTTGAACCTGATTTTACCACAAAGAGCCTTCATTCCACAAAAGACCAGCCTTATTCAAAATTCATTTTGCAAAGGTTTTTGCTTTGCATTCAATGAAGGCCAATGTCGGTTCTTATCAAACTGCAGATACAAACATGAGTGTTTGTGCTGTAGCGGGACACACCCAGCTGTTAGATGCTTTAAGAAAGCCTCTGCTTCATCACTTCACTTGCAAAACCAGGAATCAGGTATCAAAAGCCAGGATACCAGTGATGCTAGCAAAAATACTACCATGGGTCGATTGCTATCCAAACACCAAGATGGCGGATCTGTTGCGGAGAGGTTTTTTCTAACAGAATTTCTGATCGTGTGTATGGGCCATTAGACTGGCTTCTGTTGAACAGACAGTGGTACACACGTACCAAAAGCAGGAACTGGCCTACTTTCGGTACATGTGTACCGGGCTTTACACTTTTTCCTGACCAGCTAGATCGGGCCCAGAACCTTTGCTTTGGCAATTTCCCTTTAAGAGTTTGGCATGAACTGGGAAAGCATCCTAACTGTCAAATCTCCCTTTCTCTCTGCTAGCAGCTTCAGTGTATGGTTGGCAGAAGGCCACCTACCAGTCCTGTGTACATGGCAGCTTTTAGTCCATGTGTCCATGTATTCTTAGTGCTGAATGGCAAGCTCCCCCACAGTCTAAATCACAGTGTAAGGCTCAAGGATAGCATCCTTCTGCTCCCAGGTAAAGACGTTCTGTTCACTGTTCACACTGCACACAGGAGGGTTATAATGTGCCCATCCTGGTCTCCCCACAGAAAGCGAGAGTTCTTCCTGTTCCAATTCAGGATAATCACCCCTGCCCCTATGTCTGTATAGTGGGAGCTGTACTTTTTCCAGCCAGCCTGTGATATCGCCCATCTTCGTCTCCAAACTAAACTTCCCACAATCCATCACCATCTTTCTCATTGTTTCTCATAGTCTCTTGTAATCCATGTTTCCCTGGGTGCCCTCTAGTGGATGGAGGGAAGATTACACTGACTGTAAAGCTCCATACACAGATTTTCTGCTGATTTTTGTCTTCAGATTTACCAAAATCATGTAGTGCAAGGGCCTGCCTGATTGCATACACATTGATTCCTAAGGTTTGACCTCATATTTTATGGTTTTAGTAAATCTAAAGGAAAAAAATTAGCAGAAAGTGTATATGGGGCTTTACAGTTCCACAGTAAAATCCTCTGCTAATACTTTGTAAATAAGTCCTTTGTGGACACACACACAGAGGCGGCAGCAGATAAAGGAAAGCTGCATCTGGCTTCTCTTTTATCAGTAAAGTACCGGGCTACACAGGTATTTCAGCCCTTTAACTTCTCTTTATATATTCGTCCCAGCAGGAATATTAACATGAACCTTTCCATTCCCAAAGCATATAAATATGGCTGATTCAGATTCTCCGTAACCAGCTGTTGCAGACACACTCATCAAAATATGCATCCCAAGCTGATTAGACAGTATGGCTACCATTATGCAAATTATGACTTTTGTCAAAAGTCAGCAAGTAAACTTTGAACTCCATCTGTAACCACACCCTTTGGCTGTTGATGTTTAAAGGGATGGGGACATGTGACTGTCGCGGGAAGGGCAGAGGTATATTTTGCATGTGGACTGTGATTGGTAGCCTGGCTTCACCTTCTGTCTTGTGTAAGAATAAAAATGGTGGCACCTAAAGGGGTAATAACTAGGTCTCCTGCGAACAGAATGGAGCAGGTTATTCATCATTAATTATAACTTTTACTAAAGCTGAATAATTTTTATTTGGCAGGGATTGAGAAAGGAAAGGGTTGCTTTACCATAGTTTTGGATTTACATTTGAGAACAGTCTCACTTTAACCTCTTATGAAAACAGCAGCCTGCTTAAATTACCATAATTGGCTAATAAAACGCATGCAACAACTGACCAGTAAAACCTCAATGTTATTGGTACCACAATATTGTTCAGTTCACCCATAAGGGTGGGTGAGCTGTGGTACCTCCTTGATTAGCAGATGAGTAGATAATTGCAGCAGATTAAAAGATTACTGTTTTTTCTTTTCTCCATAAAACATTAGGAAATCTGGTGCAAGTCTGACAGTCTTTGAGGAAGCATCTCATGCCAATGACAAGCTGTAACAGAGAATCAGCAACCCTAAAGGCAGATATTCCATGGTTTGAACACAAGCCCGACTACTCTATTTGTTCACATTCTCGCCTCAGGGTTATTGACGTCTCTCCGAGCTTGTCATCTCTTCAGGATTGGTATAAGGTTGCACACAAGTGCACACTCATGCATATATGAGTACACAACCCTGGCCTGCATCAGGCAGCTCCTTTATCCACACAGCTCACAACAGCCCTTTTCTTGGAACCAAAGCACTCTGCCTCTTCAATTCTCCCAATTTTAGGTCTGATGTATAGACCTAGATACCTTACAGTGTATGTAATGCCATTTCCTGTGGTCAGAATGGGGAAGAATTAGAACCCCCGCCAGGTTTACATTACTGTCTGTGTCCCTGCTGGATAGATTCAATCTCTCTATTTGACCCGCTGACCATTGCATAAGTGACAAATGTCACTGTCTCTGGAAAGTGATGAGAAATTTAAAAATGTGGAGTTGTTACAAGGACAGGAACAGGGGGGAAATCCAGATATATAGGATTGAATAAACCCAAGTGGTAAGCTCGCCAGGATATTCGCCCACCGAGCGTCCCACAATGCACTGTGCATTCTAGAGCCCTAATTGGATGAAGCCTTTCACCTGACCGCTGGTTGGGTGCATGTCTTCGCCAATTAGCACTGGCCGAGCCCTGATTGGACAAAGTGATGATGACTTTCTCCAATCACGGCTCAGTGCTCATAGTCCCACCTCACACTATAAAATGTAACTTCCCGTAGAAATCTCTTGTAGTGTGTTGGAATGGAGATGGCTAGAGCGGGCTGAGTTTGCTACTAGCAGTGTGTTCACTTAGTGTGTCACTATTGTGAGGGTAGAGTGCTAGATTAGTGTTAGTATAGTGTGTCAGTGTAGTGTGTTTAGTGTTAGTATAGTGTGTGAGAGTATAGTGTGTCAGCGTACTGTGTTGGTGTAATGCAGTGTTTGACACAGCTTTACATAACATTTGACTCTGAGTGTAGTGTGTTAGTATAGTGTATGAGTATAGTGTAGTGTGTTAGTGTAGTGCCGTTTTTAACACAGTTTTTAACACAGCATTACATAACATTTTGTAATGTATACAGTGCTGTATACCCCTTTTTATTTTTGGTTGCTGTGTGTTTTTTTTTGTCACCTGCCCACCCTTTTTTTTTAAAATTGTCAGCCACAGTTTTTCTGACTACATCGCTGGTGTTCCCCTTTTTCTATTTTTTTTTATCGTTTTTACATTTCTGTCAGCATCAGTCCTCAATTTAAAGTGTACCAAACACCATTTTTCATTAAATAAAGTGCATCCAATTACACATTTCCCAGTATCTATTACATTTGGGTAATAAGCCCCCCCTTCATGTCTGGGAGACCAACAAAAAGAGGCAGACATTCCCATGCCACTATGAGGGGGCCAGCATCGTCTGTGTCCACAGGCAAATGTGGATGTGGTCTGTCCCCAGGGCACCTTTGTCTCTGTTTAGTGATGTTGCTATCCAGCCACAGCCTGTAGAGTAGGAGGTGTACTGGCTTACTAAACCATCATCCACCCCGAGCGGCTTATTTTGCCTCCTTTTGCCTGCCATAGCCCCAGTATCTTGAATGAAGGAGTCAGCTGAATTATTTGAACACAGCGTCAGTCACTTGCTTCTTGAGGATGCACAGACATTACTTGATTCTGATGTTGGTTCTGAGGTAGAGAAAGGGAGTAACATGAGCCTACAGAGAGGGGAGAACACTGATAAACAACAAATTGGTAGTCATGTTCCCCTAGCTGCAACGTATTGCCAAGTTGGCTCCAGTGATGACACAGATGTAGGGGGATGCTGATGATGTCACTGACGCAACTTGGGTGGCGGATAGAGCAGAGGAGGAAAGTTAGGGGGAGAAACAACCCCAACAAGGCAGGATGTTCTCCAGAGGCTGGTATCATAGAAGAGTATTGAGCAGCCTCCCTATTCCATCATATTGTGGAGCTGTTATCTCCTGGCTAACTTCCCACAGCTGAGCTGTGTGGGCCTTATTTTAGCACATGTGCAGCCAATCACACTGCTACAATTTGCAATCTCTGCCGCAAGCAGATCAAGCGTGGTAAAAACACCAGCCATTTGGGTACCACGTGCTTGACAAGGCATTTAACCTCCCACCACTCAACTCATTGGCAAGAGCACCTGAAAGCCACACACAGGGGACACATTTCTTCTCTTCCGCACTCCTCAACTTTCAAGTCTATCCCCGCTATGTCTGATGGCCTCTCAGCAGCCTCCACTGACAGGGATGATGTTATAGCAACGGATGTCACAGGTCCTTGCAATATGTCTGCCAGCAGCACCACACCACCAGCTGTAGAGTATAGCAGGTAAATGTCTCTGCCCCAGCTGCTGTAGTGGGAAAAAAAATACAGTCCCTGCCAGCTACATGCAGAGTGTCTAAATTCCAGCTTTTACAAATTGCTGGCTTTACAACTCTTGTCTTTCCATCTGGTGGGTTCTGCCCCCTTCTGTAAATTTGCAGAATGTGCTGTACCACAATAGCAGGTTGCCAGTCGCTATTTCTTTGCACATAAGGCAATTCCAGCTCTGTATGATCATGTGAAAAGCAATGTTTTGGCATAGTTGGCCAAGGCAGTCAGCCGCAAGGTCCACCTTACTGCAGACGCGTGGTCCAGAAAGCTTGGTCAGGGAGCATTTTTTGTTCATAGCAAACTGGGTAACTCTGCTTGCAACTAGGAAGGCTGCAGGACAGTGCTGGGGCTTGTTGTGCCACCATGTCTCCATACAGCTGGTAGTGGTGATGTGAGATCTGTCAGCTCCACCCCTCCTCCTCCTCCTCCATGCCGTTTTCTGCTGGATTGTCGTAAGATCCACCAGTACCCCTAAGCATTCAAGGGGCCATTCAATGATTAAGGCTAAAATATGCCATACAGTGCTTCAGCTGGTCTGTCCAGGAGACAAGAGCCACACTGGAGCAGAGATGCTTTTAGCTCTGCAGATTCATACCCAAAAATGGTTCACACCACAAAATCTTGAGCCAGGAATGGTGGTGTGCGATAATGGCATTAACCTTCTGTCTGCCCTTCGACAGGGAAAGTTGACACATGTGCCATGCCTGGCACATATCCTCAATTAGGTGGTGCAGCGTTTCTTAAATGGGTACCCAGGTTTACAAGATCTTCTAAAGCAGGCCAGAAGAATCTAAGCATCATTAAAATGATTGCTCCTTTAATAACTTTTTTATTTAATAACTTTTTTTTTGCATTGGTACATGTACCCCAGAGCAGTAGCCCCCATACTCTTCTTTTTTTTTTTGGCCAATAACTTGCATATAAGCCTTCAAAATGGGGACTATACATTTTTCTTGTTCAGGTCCCATAGACTTTAATGGGGTTCGTCATTCGGGTCTGAACTTTCATGATATAGCTTGGGTGGAAGGAAATAAAATCGCTCAATTTCGTCATCAACACATTCAGTGTTTATGGGGGAATGCCTCCCGCAGCGCTATTGTGTTCTGCCCCAGGGGGGCGCAGGGAGCCTTCCCGGCCATCAGAATACCATGGTTAGTAATCATATGTAGAAAGATCTATACCCAAGTCGCACTTTGGTCTTTTTGTCTATTCCCAGCGCTCTCTTGGAATTTTATGATTTGGGGGTTTACAGGAACCTGAGACCTGAGACCGATATCCAAGGTGTGTATACTGGTGTGCAAGTTGAGATACATTTGAAATATTTCATACAGTAGGTCCTGTCTTTTAATAAACACATACTCCCCTGTCCCAGGATCCATCGATGTGGTCACCCGAACCATCGCTTCCCCCCCTCTACTCTCCAAGGTGCTGGCATTTGAATTAATAGTCTGACAGTCTTCTGGGACCTGTGACATGTACATTGTACCCCATACTCATTCACATAGGGTGGGGGGCCGGTATCTGTGGGCCCCCTTATTAAAGGGGGTTCCCGGATTCCGCTAAGCCCCCCGTCCACAGACCCTGACAACCAATGGCTAGGGTTGTCGGGAAGAGGCCTTTGTCCTCATCAACATGGTGCTTTGGGATGGGGAGGCCACAGGGCCCCCCTTCCCAAACAAGGAAAGCCGCACGAAGACACAGGAAATCGCCTTTGATATCCGGCGTGATATCCAACTTAGTCCTGAGACCCAGATCATTGCCCCCCACGTGTAGCACTAAAACGTCCAGGGGCCTGTTGAAACCCGCAAAACGGTGCACTTCAGCCACAATCCTGCTCCAAAGCATCCCTGGAAAACCTAACCATTTAATGCACGCCTCCCGCCTGGAAATGCCTAACTGCCTTCCCTCTGGCCTCATATCACCCCTCCTAGCACCCCAGCACACATAGGAGTGCCCCATTATCCAGACCAGCCCCTTTGAGACACCTGCAAAAAAAAAAGAAAACCGACCAAGTAACATTCCTTCACACAAACCCATGCTGAACAACCCCCTGTCCGAGATACTCTAAACTACAGTTCCGGCCTAATGTATGATCCAAACCTTCTGGACTCCCACCTACCAATCCGCTTCACCGACTCCTCGTCTAAACCCCATCTGACCGCTTCTGTTGCAGCCCCTATCCTGAATGAATGCAAGGAAAATTTCAGCCCCTCCAAGCCCAGCGCCTTCAGGCACTTGCGGAAAACTGCTATAAATTGAAATCTAGATAGCGCCTCTCCATTCTCATGTCTTAACAGGGGGCCTTCCAATGCAGGACGGACCGCCAAAAAATTGCGCACTAATAGCACCGGGCACATCTGTGAGTCCGGTATGGCAAAAACCACCACCTCCTTACCCTTGCCTTCTTGATCCGTCTTTGACCTCCTCGCCCGCATGACCACCCTATCTGTCCCGCAGCTGACCTCTGCCAACGCTAACCCTCCTAGGCCTTTCCTAGATGGGCTGACTAATTCACTAATTCTGAATGCACCAAAAAATGCCAGTGCAAAAGCGGTTTGAAACAAAACCCCTTCATATTGTGATAAACAAATGACCCATAACTGCTCAAAAAGTCTGCCCAGGAGTTCGAATGACTCTGGTCGTCTGTCGTCCTTGACCCGTAGGCATCTCCTATAACCCTTAACCGCTTGCTTTACCCAAAAATCCTTTGTGAAGTCCTGTTCCCCTTGTAACTTAAACAAAAAGGCCAGGCCAGCCAACTTTTTTCCCAGCCCTGAGACAGATACCCCTTTCTCCAGATTCCGGGATACAAAGTATATGTCCATCAGTCTACGATCCTGACTGCCCGCCCCTACTTGTGTCCCCAAAGATTCCTATTCAGACCATACTTTACTGTATGCCACCCACGTGGCCTTACTCACGGACCATCTGATCCAGCCGGAGATGCGTCCAAGGCAATCTTCCATAGTCCCGAGGGACAGGGGACTCGTGCGCGTCCGCCGCAGGTGCCAATTCCCGGAACCTGTCCCACTGAAAGCAATGACGTTTTTGATTCCCGGTAGGTGCACCACATGTATAAAAATATTCAACTGCATGCACCTTAACACCAAGTGCCTCAACAATCACACCAACGGTGGAGATGCCGCTGACACCTTGTTGATGACCTGGACCACACCCAGGTTATCCCCATGGAACCGTACCTTCAGATCCCTGAAGGACTCCCCCCACAGCTCTACCGCCAAAACCACCAGAAAGAGCTCCAGCAATACCATGTTCTTCAACAGCCCCCCCAATTTCCAGGAGTCGGGCCATGGGCCCGCACACCATTTACCTTGGAAAAAGGCCCCAAAACCCGTGGAACCGGCCACGTCCGTGTATAGCTCCAAGTCGAAGTTACTCACCGGCCCGGACATCCACAAGGCCCTCCCATTGAAATGTTCCAAGAACACGTGCCAAATCCGCAGGTCCTTCCTATGTTCCCTCGACAATCTCACAAAGTGTTTCAGGGACTCCACCCCACCTGTGCTAGCCGCCAGCCTCCTGCTAAAGACCCTACCCATGGGTATTATCCGACATGCTAAATTCAGCTTTCCTAACACCGACTGGAGGGTCCTGAGCTGCACTTTGCGTAGACCTATCATCCCTCGAATCTCAGCCTGCAGGGCCCTCAGCTTGTCCTCTGGCAGTCGACACTCCATCGCCACCGAATCCAATACAATGCCTAAAAAGCTGATGACCGTAGTCGAGCCTTCGTCTTGTCCGACGCCAGTGGAATCCCGAAGCGCTCTGCTACCTGTTCCAACGTTGTCAATAGCACCACACAGACCTCACAAGAAATCATCCAGGTAGTGGATTATAGAGCTCACTCCCGCGACATCCCTAACCACCCATTCCATGAATGGACTGAAATGTTCAAAACGAGCGCACGAGATAGAGCAGCCCATCGGCCAACACCGATTCACATACTATGCAATGGCAACCCAGTAGATGAAAACTGTCGGGGTGGACAGGAAGTAGTCTAAATGCTGCCTCTTGGCCATCTTTGCCCCTTGCCCATATCGCCGTACCCAAAACACCGCTGCATCAAAAGATGTGTATGAAACCGCACACATCTGTGGATCAATGGCGTCGTTAACCGACCCCCCTTTCGGGTAAGAAAGGTGGTGAAACAGCCGATATTTGGATGGTTCCTTTTTTGGCACAACCCCCAATGGAGAAACCACCAAATCTGGCAGTGGGATATTAGAGAAAGGGCCCGCCATGCGCCCCAAAGCAACCTCCTTCCGTAGTTTCTCCGATACCACGTCTGGGTGCTGTAACGCAGATCGCAAGTTCTTGGAGATTGGCGGGAACTTGACCATGACCGCTGGTATCCGAAACCCCTCCGCAAACCTTTGCCCCATAACCCGCGCTGCCTGCCTATCTGGGTATCTATCTAGGAAAGGACGCATCCTTTCCACCTTCACCGGCTTTGTCCCTTTTGTTCGCAGGCTCTCCATTCCTACCTTTTCCCTGCTTGAAGCACCGAGACACTGGGTGGGCTCCCCCACAACCGGAACACTCGTGCTTGTATTTACAATTTCCCCCACATTTACAGCTTCCCTCGTATTGCCAACAGACTCCCTTTTTCCTTGTGGCCGATTGTCCGGAAGTCCCTGAGCCACCGGCCCCCCCTTGAAAAAACTGGTTGAGTTCCCTCGCCAATGACATCAGGCGCATCCACAGACTAATATCCTTGTGGTCCCACCTTAGAGCCGGGCGTATCGCCCTCCATTGACGGAATTGCTTGTCGTATCTCAGCTATGTCACTCCCCCATAGACTCTGTGAGCTTCCCCTATCATGTCCAGGTAGCAGAAAAGTGCAGAGCAATGCTCCGGGCTCTTCTCCCCAATTACACTGGCTAGAATCATGAATGTCTGAAGCCAATTCTGGAAAGTCAGTGGAATCAGTCTGTATCTCCTCCTCTCCTCGTCTTGCTTTGTGTTGTCCTCTGGCTTCACCCTGTCCAAATTGAACTTCTCCAGGGGTAGTAGAGAAAATATCTCCACATAGTCCCCTTTCCAAATTTTCTCTCGGACCTCCTGCTTCAAATGGGCTCCCAGAGGCCCCTCAAAACACACGTAAACTTTGCACCTCGCTGCGTCCGCTAACCTGATCACATCTTTTTTCCCCAATTCCCCTGACGTCCCCGTTTTCTTCCCCCTCGGTCACAGGAGGCACTGCAGGCGGTGTCGCCACCACTGTGTCCCCCACACCCGTCTACGGCGTCGACGGGGGTACTGCGGGCGGTGTCGCCGCCACATTGTCCACCCCAACGGACGTTGGAGCCCCCGCTGTAGTCCCTGACCTGGCCTGCGACAATACCTGCCCTTTCCCCCGGTGGTACCCATGCCACCCCCCGCGTGACAGCCCTGGCATTGCTAGGCTCGAACCTACCCACTAATTCCCTCAGCCCCTCCAGGAACCCTTGCAGTCCCCCGTCCGCCAGGGCGTGGTCATGGAAGAGGTCCCACCAGCCGACGCTCCCGTCTCCACTGATGCCGGGATTCCACGAGGCTCCTCCTCCTCGGACCTGGAAAGCTCGCCTTCCGAACGTGCTTCTCACCAGGAGACCCCTCACTGGATGCTGCTGGGCTGCACCTGGATCTGCCCCTCCGCCTTCCGCTAGCCAATTTGACGGACACCTTTCCTGGGCCCTTGCCACCAACCTTCTCCCCCTGTCTCAGCTTGCCATCCTGGCTCGATACCTCTCTCCTTGCTTCATGTTGCTGGGCATCGCTGGTCGAGGCATGGGAAGCCCAGCGGCCTTGGCTGCATCTATCTCCCGCCGAAGCCCCGCCCCTGCTGCGGATGAGCCAGGGGCAGAGCCCAAATTTCCTGATTCCTGCCGCATGGCGGGCCCGCCATGTGCCCCAGCCTGTTCTGCTGCCCTTCCAGCCGCACCGCTCCTCCATGCTGTATGACTGCCAGTGTCCCCCTTCTGTCTCAGGGCCAGCCGTTTTGCAGGGGGCTCGGGGGTGGCTGTATTTCCGGTGGCTGCCTGGCGATGAGGTGCTCTGGGAGAATATGGTGAGAACTGGGCCGGCGGGTGGGATCGCCGCGCCCGGGCCGGTTCCCTTGCAGTAACCATGGGCTCCCTCCTCTCCCCCAAGACCTGTTCCACCTGTTCTCTGAGCTAGCGCTCGCCGTTTTCCGCCGCCGCGGCCCGCGGGCGGCTCATCAGCTCCTCCAGGGATGCTGCCATGATGCTTCCAATCTTTCTCCTCACCGCACTGACGCTGGGGAGAGATCAGATAATTTGCCTCTGCTAGCTCTGCCCCTTACCCTACCTAAGCCAATTCCTTCTCCTACCCAGGGCCGCTGATAGGGCAGTACAACCAGCCCTGTTGTACCGGGTCTGGCCAGCAGGGGGGGGCCCAAGCAGCTTTGAACCTCTAGCTAAAAAAAAAAAAAAAAAAAAAAAAAAAAAAAAAGCTAAATAACTATATTAACCCGCACCCACTTGATTACTAAGGTATATAAGGAATATATATATATTCATTTCCTGGGCCCCATCAGGTTACCAGAGGGGCCCAGGAGGTGAAAGCAGAAGAGGGACTTTTTTTCCATTTTCGGGTGCAGGAATACAATTGCATGCTGTTCTCAGTATACCTGCACAAACTAAAGTTCTTCCTGCTCACTGTATGCCTCTCCGGCGGATGGATATTACTGTTATACGGCTCCCTTCATTCAGTAAGTGCTGCAGCTTGAGGGACTTATCACTGAGGTGGCTGAGAGAGACAGAGCAGCAGGAGTAATCTGGTCAACGGCAATGGTGCACAGGCTAGCAGTCCCTTGCACACACACACACACACACACACACACTGACAGGTCACACTATTGTATAATGTGCAGTCCCCAGACTCTGTGTGCTCATGGTTATTATCATTATGGTGATCAGGGCACAGGACTGTGTGGTGCGGACTTTCCTGATATATGGCTGTACTGTGTGTTACAGGCTTTAACTCAGAACAGCCATAACAAAGTCAGCACCACACAGTCATGTTACACTGACGGAGCCATACATCATGAGCACATAGTGAGATGCTACTTTTACACGTGATGGGGGAAGGGGCAGTAAAAACACACAGCCAAGCTGCATTTTTACCACCCTGAAACCACTCCCCTTTGATAACCTTTCACCCAAGCTTTGCAATTAGGTCCTTTTTCATGCAGACCTGATTGAAAGCTCCATGTAGGTTTACAGGTATGAACTGACTTTTGTGTATTTAGATCCACCTTCCTCCGTGTCCATTCAGGTAGGAAAAAAAAATTGTAAAAGAATATCCTTTTCTATTTTTCCAGACCTAAATGTGACAGATCAGAGGTAGCCTGATGTAAATGGACACAAGTCGGTGGTGTATGAAGACAAGACACAAACTAAAAGGGCACAGATGTCAAAACATGATATCTCTCCCATTCAGATGCAGTTATGAATGGTGGGGCGCTATAAATGTTACATGTTCCAGCTCCTGCCTCCAGACACCCCCCCCCCCCACCCTGACAGCGTGGAGGCAGGGGCGGAACGAGGGGTGGGGTTGTGGGGGGAGCCAGGGGGGTTGTGGGCGGGGTCAATGGGGGCCCCGTCAGGTAGGCTGGATGGGGCCCCATGATTTCTAACAGCGGCCCTGCTCCTACCCACTAACCAGACCTCACTGTTAACTGTTTCATGTCAGCCCTCCATCCATTTTCTTCTCTGACTATCCTACGGGCTGTTCTTTATTCCTTTTACACCACTAAGAGGACCAGTCTCAGGGCAATTTGAGTGGCTTCGGAGAAAGATGTTGACAGAGACTAAAGAGTGTATGCAGAAAATAACAAGTTCCATGAAAGAGCAGCTTGGTGAGGGGGACTAGAAGCTGGATTCAACCAGAGTTTTCAACCTTATGAGAATTGTTACTTCTACTCCCACATGAGATGTTTGTTGTCTGCAAGTTGGAGGGGTGCTATATAGGAGCAGTGGCAAGTCTAACTTATAGGGAGGTTCTGTTCATGACAGAGAAGCAGTGGTCTGGATTGTGGCTCTAGAACATGTACAAGTATATCCATCTCCTGCACTGCTATTGAGGGATGCTAGAGTTATTTTGTGGAGAAAAAATTTCTGCCCTTAAACAACTGCTAAAAAAGAAAACATTCTTGTTTATAAATTGTTGCCTAAATGATTGAATTTGGTATTTTAAGACACTAGTTTAAAGAAGTAGTGGCGAAAAAAACATCCATGGAAACAAGTGATCATATCTTGTATATCATTTTTCATGGTCTGGGTAAATGAGGATTTGACATGGGTGTGTCCTTGGCCTACCTACTTTGTTTCTCCATCGGTCTGAAAAACCAGGTAAATGGATGGATGGACGAATTAATCAATGAATGAACATACAAACAACCAAACAGATAGGTGAATGAATGGCCTAATGGAGGGATGGATGGAACGGATAGATGTTATTCTTGGTAAACAGCAGCTGCCCCCATGTACAGCTGGGAGTCAATCACAGAAGGTAAGTAGGGAACAGAAGGCAAGTATAATTAGGGAAGAGAGGCTATTAAATGTAATTGTTACTTCCCCCACATTAAGTCTATTGCCATGTTCACACAAAATCATGCCAAAGTGCTCCATGAGAACCCCTGAAATCATACCATATCAGAACATTCTTTATATGCTGGCATGCCTTCTTTTAACAACATATTGGTTATGGAATAGAATTTTTCATCATAAAAAACAACTACTGGTGAATATGTTGGTTATATGCAGTGTATATTTTTTTAATGTATTCTCTCAGATCCCTTAATGCACTGTCAGGAAGTCAGACCACACTAGTTCAGTGTATCCCAGTGCAACAAAGTCTTTTCACATAAGGGGCCCTCATTATACAAAAACTGAGCATTTACCGATGCTAAAGACTTAATTATAATCACAAGATCGGTTTTGGGACAAGGAATAATTTGGTCAAAAGAGTTCCTGTGCCTTTGAAAACCAGCTTAAAGATTTTCAAAAACATTATGTCATTTGAGGGCTTTCTGGGAAATCGACTTGTATTTTTGCAAAATGTAATTCATTCAGGGTGAACACGGTTTTCTTCAGGTTTCAGTAACCATGTAGAGACATACAAGCACAGATTTTAAATTTTGTGGAAGGGGAAGGCTTCTGCCCAAAGCAGCGGCATTTTATTACAACTTTGTGTCAAAATTTATTATGAACTTAAGGGTAAACTATGAGACTTTTAGAGTTAATGTTATTTTCATTAAGTTTGAAGTATTCACTTTTTTTGTTTTAAAAAAAATAACATTTACAGTGCCTTGAAAAAGTATTCATATCCCTTGACATTTTCCACATTTTGTCATGTTGCAACCAAAACCTAAATGTATTTTCTTTGGATTTTATGTGATAGACCAACACAAAGTGGCACATAATTGTGAAGTGGAAGGAAAATGATAAATGGTTTTCAATTTTTTTTACAAATAGATATGTGAAAAGTGTGGTGTGCATTTGTATTCAGCCCTTTTTAGTCTGATACCCCTAACTAAAATCTATAAACTCAATTGCCTTCAGAAGTCACCTAATTAGTAGATAGTCCACCTGTGTGTAATTTAATCTCAGTATCAATACAGCTGTTCTGTGAAGCCCTCAGAGGTTTGCTAGAGAACCTTAGTGAACAAACAGAATCATTAAGGCCCAGGAACACCCCATATAGTTCAGGGATAAAGTTGTGGAGAATTTAAAAAAAGGAAAGGAAACACAGCGCCTCTAAGTGCAGTGTGGATAAACCATTTAATGATAAGGCAAAAGTAAAACTACTCACAAAAGGAGTATGAATACAAGCATTGTAGTAGTAATCCCGCAGCAGGATCTGGGTGTGGTTTTCTCCTGAAATTCTATGTCTCTGGAGTGCAGCTGACAGCTTGTGCAGGTGGAATCCAGGATTCGCAGCCTCTAGGAACAGCAGGAAACACAGGAGAGATCAGAGATGACATCACTTCAGGGTGCAGTTTGAGATGCATACAATGCTTGGATGGAGTGGGGGTGGATGGTGGAGGGAAAGTGATTAGAATAAGAATGGGAGCCAATGAATACAAATTTATAATAAAAATGTATGAAAACAGTGACTAAAAATAGGTAGCAATTATTCCAGTAGCAGATTAGTAATACTAAACATATGTATGCATGTATGTGTGTATATGTGTGTGATATATATATATATATATATATATATATATATATATATATACATACGCACACATTATTAGAGGAATCATGAGGAAAAAAGTAAAAGAAAGAAAGAAATTATAAAGAGTTATAAGGAAAAATGAATTAACCAAGATGGCGTTTTGTATGGCCTGAGGAAGGAGCACGCATGCTCCGAAAGAGAAGCCTCCTCCTCCACTATGCACCCAGAAGTGAGGTCATCGCCAATCTTCCCTGTGTTCCCCACTGTTACCAGAGGCTGCGAATGCTGGATTCCACCTGCATGAGCTGTCAGCTGCACTCCAGAGACACAGACTTTCAGGAGAAAACCACATCCAGATCAATGCTTGTATTTATGCTCCTTTTGTGAGTAGTTTTTCTTTTTGCCTTATCATTAAATGGTTTACCCATACTGCACTTAGAGGAGCTGTGTTTCTTTTCCTTTGTTGCATTGCAGAGACTGCTTCTAGCTCTTTACACTGGCTGCTCTTATGCCGCGTACACACGACCGGACTTTCAGGTCACACGGAATCATTTCATTGGATATTCCGATCATGTGTGGGCTTCATCTGACTTTTTTTTTTTTTCAAAAATTCTGATGGACCTAGAAATAAAACATGTTTTAAATCTTTCCGATGGAATCAATTCCTATCGGGGAAACCGTTTTTCTGTATGCTATTCCAGCGGACCAAATACGACGCAAGGGCTACTGGCTATTGAACTTCCTTTTCTAGTCCCATCGTACGTCATTACGTTCTAAATAAATGGGCTTTGGTGTGATTGTGTGTAGGCAAGTCCATTTCAGCGGAACTCTGATGGAACTCCCTTGGAAAGCCGCCAGAGTTTATTCTGAGGGAAAGTCCGGTCATGTGTACGTGGCATTAGTGCTGGAATATGGATTTCTCTTCCCTTTCTCATCCCTTTCATCGGACTTTGGTGTGATACGCAAGTCCGTTTCAGCATAGCTCAGTCGGAACTCCGTCAGAAAAACCGTCAGAGTTTATTCTCTGATGGAAAAAACAGTCGTGTGTATGCGATATTAGAGACTTTTCCCATGCCTTTTGTCCCTCTTATTGTGAGACATTTTTAATCATACCCTTTTGATCTGTGTACATCTCCAGGGTTTTTCCTCATACGAGTTAATTTTTTGTCTGTGTGGAGAATTTTAAAGCAGGGTTAGGTGATAAAAAAAATCCCAAGCTTTGAACATCTCATGGAGCTTTTTTTCAAGCCATCATCTGTTAATGGAAAGAGTATGGTACAAATGCAAACCTACCAAGACATGGCTGTCCACTTAAACTGACAGGCTGGGCACAGAGAGAATAATCAGAGAAGCAGCCAAGAGGCCCATGGTAACTCTGGAGGAGCTGCACAGATCCACAGCTCAGGTGGGAGAATCTGTCCACAGGACAACTATTAGTTGTGCACTCCACAAATCTGGTCTTTATGGGGTGGCAAGAAGAAAGCCATTGTTGAAAGAAAGTCATAAGAAGTCCCGTTTGCAGATTGCAACAAGCCATGTGGGGGGACACAGCAAATATGTGAGAGATCAGATGAGATCAAAATTTATCTTTTTTGGCCTAATAGCAAAATTCTATGTGTGGTGGAAAACTAACACTGCACATTACCCTGAACACACCATTGTGCTATTCTTCAGCAGGGACAGGGAAGCTGGTCAGAGTTGATGGAAAGATGGATGGAACCAAATACAGGGCAATCTTAGAAGAAAACCTGTCATGCCGCGTACACACAATCGGAATTTCAGCCAGCAAAAGACAGAGAAGAGATTTTCATCGGAAAATGCGACCGTGTGTAGGCTCCATCGGAATTTAGCTGGCTGAATTCCCGCCAGCAAAATTTGAGAGGATGTTGTCAATATTTCAGATCGGAAATTCAGATCGTCTGTTGCAAAACCGACGTGCAAAATTCCTATGCATGCTCGTAGAAAATTTGACACATGCTCTGAAGCATTGAACTTGATTTTTTTCTCAGGTCGTCATAGTGTTGTATGTCACCGCATTCTTGACGGTCGGAATTTGGTGTGACTCTGTGTAGGCAAGATAGCTTGAACGTAATTCTGTTGGAATTCCGTTGGGAAAACCATCAGAGCTTTTTCCGACCCTAATTCCAATCATGTGTACGCGGCATTAGAGTCTGCAAAAGACTTGAGACTGGGGTGGAGGTTAACTTTCTAGCAGGACAACGACCCTAAACATCAGTGGCGTAACTAGAACCTTCAGGGCCCCGATGCAGGAAACCTTGGAGGGCCCCCCCCCGACCTCCGGATAGGGCTCTTTTCTCCGAGCCCGATGGTGGAACACCAGGGCCCAGTCCCAAGTGGGTGGCCGCATATAAAGGGACCGATTTAAAAAACATCAATTAAAGCCACTGTGCCCATCAAACGCCACCACTGTACCATCAAGCGCCACCACTGTACCATCAAATGTCACCGCTGTGCCCATCAAACTCTGCCGCTGTGCCCATCAAACTCTGCCGCTGTGCCCATCATCAAATGCCACCGCTGTGCCCATCAAATGCTGCCAGTGTACCCAACAAATGCTGCCACTGTGCCCATCAAATGCTGTTGGTGTGCCCATCAAATGCTGCCACTGTGAATCCCCACCACCCGCTCACTGTCTGCCTGCCACTTACCCTGTCTGGGTGGGGCAGCGGGTAACGGCCATGAGCGGGGTCCTCCATGCATCTCCTGCCATCCTCATCTCCTGTCCTCTCCTCCTGATAGGCGTCCAATAGCTGCGCCTATCGTTTCAGCCAATCAGGTGATGGGTAACAGACCCGCACACCTGATTGGTGGAGAGGTGGTTCAGTGTTAGGAAAGTGAATATTAATTCACTTTTCTAACACACCTGGGTAGACTGTGAGCGTCAAGCATGGCGCTCGCTGTTCACCTATTTTGAAGCCTATTAGAGCCCATGGCTCTAATCAGGTGCTGCAAAAACACCCCCCACCGCTGTAATTCAGGCACCCGACACCCCAAAAGGGACCAGACACCTAAATATGGGGGTGCCAGCGGTGGCTATGGATAGATTCATGCTATGCTATGCATGAATCTATCCATTGGTCATAGAGGGTGTGGCTGGAGAGAGGGGGTGGCACCTGTGCACCCTTTTGGATGCACCGCCACTGATAAACACATGCACATTCACATACATACATATGCATACATGTACACTCACATACATGCGCACACACACATGCATACATACACATACATATCTGAACACACACACACATACACATACATGCTCACACACATACATGCTTACACACACACACACACACACACACACATGCATGCTCACACACACACACACATACATGCATGCTCCCACACATGCATGCTCACACACACATACATGCATGCTAACACACACGCATGCTCTCTCACACACACACACATACAAGCATGCTCACACACACACACACACACACATACAAGCATGCTCACACACACACACATACATGCATGCTCACACATGCACATACAAGCATGCTCACACACACACATACACACATACAAGCATACAAGCATGCTCACACACACACATACATGCATGCTCACACACGCACATACATGCATGCTCACACACGCACATACAAGCATGCTCACACACTCACATACAAGCATGCTCACACGCACACATACAAGCATGCTCACACACATACATACAAGCATGCTTGCTCACACGCACATACATACAAGCATGCTCACACACACACATACAGGCATGCTCACACACGCACATACAAGCCTGCTCACACACTCACATACAAGCATGCTCACACATATACATACGAACATGCTTGTTCACACGCACATACATACAAGCATGCTCACACACACACGCACATACAAGCATGCTCACACACACACATACATGCATGCTCACATACGCACATACAAACATGCTCACACACGCACATACAAGCATGCTCACACACTCACATACAAGCATGCTCACACACTCACATACAAGCATGCTCACACACATACATACAAGCATGCTTGCTCACACGCACATACATACAAGCATGCTCACACACACACGCACATACAAGCATGCTCACACACACACATACATGCATGCTTACACACGCACATACAAGCATGCTCACACACGCACATACAAGCATGCTCACACACGCACATACAAGCATGCTCACACACACATACATACAAGCATGCTCACACACGCACATACAAGCATGCTCACACACACATACATACAAGCATGGTCACACACACACATACAAGCCTGCTCACACACACACATATAAACACAAATGCAGTAGCGAGTCTTATAAAAAAAAAAACGGCAGACATTTACAGTACCTTGGCTCTTCCTGCCGGGTACTGCACTGTAGGGGGAGACAAAGAGCACACACTTTACCCTAATGTAAGGAGCTCCCGCACAGAGCCGATTTCAGTTCGGCTGATGATAGAGGAGCTCCTTTCAGCCTCCCCTCCTACGGAAGAGTACAGGGGGCCTGAGGGCCCCCTGCAGCAAGGGGCCCGGTCGCCATGGCGATCTTGGCGACCCCTATAATTCCGCCACTGCTAAACATATAGCTAGAGCTACAATGGAATGGTTTAGATCAAAGCATATCCATGTGTTAGAATGGCCCAGTCAAAGTCCAGACCTAAATCCAATTGAGAATCTGTGGCAAGACTTGAAAATTGCTGTTCACAGATACTCTCCATCCAATCTGACAGAGCTTGAGCTATTTTGTAAAGAAGAATGGGCAAAAATTTCACTCTCTAGATGTGAAAAGCTGGTAGAGACATACTCAAAAAGACTTGCAGCTGTAATTGCAGTGAAAGGTGGTTATACAAAGTATTGACTCAGGGGGGCTGAATACAAATGCACGCCACACTTTTCACATATTTATTTGTAAAAAAAATTGAAAACCATTTATAATTTTCCTTCCCCTTCACAATCATGTGCCACTTTGTGTTGGTCTATCATATAAAATCCCAATAAAATACATTTATGTTTTTGCTTGTAACATAACATGTGTAGAAAATGTAGAAAATTTGAAGGGGTATGAATACTTTTTCAAGGCACTGTAATACAGGGTAAACCTATTACAACTAAAATATGGTTTCTCTTCTTAGCAGAGAGCTGAGATGAGAGAGATGAGATGAGCTGAGATGAGGGAAGTAGTCACAAGTCCTTGACTCCTTGATCATTACATTGGTACACTACATTCATTTGTCGGTGTAAACTTCCGCTTCAGCTTTTGAACTCCATCCACCTGCTCATCTATGCATCCGTATGTCTGTCTGTTTGTTCATCCATCTGTGTGTTCATCAGCCTGTCGATCCATCCCCCTATTGGTCCTTCTGTGTATCCCTTCATTTGCTACTTTCTCTGTCTCTTTTTTGAAATTTTGCATTAATCCTTCTCTCTTTTTAAAACTATTTTAAAAAGGCTTAACATGTCTACATTATTTTCAAGATAATTTTTATAGTGAATCAGATTGTTACAAAACAGGATGGAATTAAATAAATCTAATGCTTCAAGAATGTTATCAGTGATTAAACAACTCCACTTCTTAATAAAAAATAAAAGCAGCTAGCAGTATTTAGTCATGGGTTGTCAGAAGACCCCACACAGATTTGGAAGAGTTATTGCACTGTTTAGCTAAATGTACATATATCAGTCACTCCCAAAAGCACCTATTTGAGCAGAGACTGGAAAAAGCAACAATGAGACTTACTAAAGGGTTAGTTAATAAAATATACTTGGATTCCTTTTTTAAATTGTCACACAAACCTCCAACTCCACTTTTTATGCAGATGTTGGCTAGCAGGTTTTCCACGAACACATTTTTGTTGTCGGACTTTCCGATCGCGTGTACACCAGTCCTTCGCACAAAAGTCCACACCTGCTTGGAATCAATGCTCACAGACCAAAACATTAGCAGAAGGAGCCCAAAGGGTGGCGCTTGACTATTGAACTTCCTTTTTATTGGCTTTCCAATGCATCTTGTACGTCACTACATTTGTAATTGTTGGCCAACATTTGTGTGGCCGTGTGTATGCAAGACAAGTTTGAGCCAAAAACCTTCAAACAAAATTCCACAATTTTGTTGTTGGAAAGTCCGATTGTGTGTATGGGGCATTACAGTGTAAATCTGTGATCTGCTCAGACCTGTTCAATGAACCATATCCAGCCACTAAATTGTAAATATCTTGCAATTTATTTTATCTCAGCTGTTGTTCTAGTTATCTAAAATAAATAGATAACTAGAAGATGAAAAATCACAAAGATCTACGCCCTCCTAGGTAGGTGCTAGAGTGATTGTATATTGCTTTTGGTTTTTCTGCTTAACAGGGAGATAGCTAAGCAAATATATGTGCTGTCTGCTAAACGGAGAGCTGTGATTGAATAGTGAGGTCTGCTCAGTGTGCTCTGGTGCTGCTCATGCTGTCTTGATGTTTCACACTGATCCAATAGCTATAGAGTACACTGGACAGTGGGTGGAAACCTTGAAGATGAGAGCATGGATGTCTGTGCAGCCCTAGCCAATGAGAAGGAAATGTGCCCCAATGCATGCTGGGCAACTGTATTTATATCTGATGAGCACATGGGTTTGTGGTCTTCTGCAGAGAGAAAGGTCTAGGTGAGCGATGGAGTACACTGGACATTGGGTGGAAACCTTGCAGACGAGAGCACAGATATCTGTACAGCCCTGGACAATTAGAAGGGGATGTGCCCCAATGCATGCTGGGTAACTGTATTTATATCTGACGAGCACATGGGTTCGGGGTCTTCTGCAGAGAGAAAGGTCTAAGTGAGGAGGGAGCCTGCCGCCCCTCCTCAGCACAGGCTGCCATGCAGCCACAGATGGTCAACCTATAGGCCTGAAACATTGAAGTTGCAATCCATGGTTCTTGTGAGAGCTGACTCAGGGAGAATGTCCACCGATCCTGTCTGGTACTGCTGAAGAAGGCTGCAGTGTATGCTTCAGGAGCCTTGTGAGTACAGACCCACACAGTGTATGCCTGGAACTTACACTTTTACATCCCCATCTGGGTGCTAGAAGTCAGCTGTTGGGTTCAAGCTAAAGGCAACATTGGCTGTTATCTTGAAGAGGCAAAATTCACTGAGTTCCTTCTGCTACAAACGTACTTGTTAATTCCATACAGGTGCTGTATGGTCCTACAGATAATCTGCTACACAGTTCTATAGAGAGAGTTGTCCTCATCTGGAAATAGTTCATTTGGAGTATCCTACTAATTCCCCTCTCCTATCCAAGCTCTCCAAATAAAATACAAAAACAAATCCCCTAGACTGGCCATTGAAGATAACGAGCGGCGGAGTGTGTGCACCTGACTCTGTGAAAATACCCTGTAACTGGCTATGGATTAATCAGTGGGAGGCCTGCACAAACTAATATCCAAGTGGCTCCTGCGAGGGTACTACTACATACACAAAGCACAAATGAAACTTTTGTATAGAAAAAAGTAAGGGTTAGAACCTGTTAACGTGTTTTGGGGCCAGAAAAGACTCTCTTCATCAGGACGTCAGTTAAAATAAGAAACTTGAAAGGACTTGATTGCTCATGCAGATGCTACTGGCCAGTAGCTCTCTTAGCCCAGCAATTCGCTTCCCCCCCCTGTTTTTACCTGATAAACTGATACACAACGGAGGGTAGTCCTGTCTATTTTGAGCAGCCTAGCAAGTAAGATATCCAAATGTTTTTGTGTTCTCCCTGCTTTGTATGAACTCACATCACAAAGTGACATCACCTCTTGGATGCTTTTTTCTTGGAGGTTAAAATCTGTGTCCAGTTTTATGCTTTCTCTGCTATTGTGAATAGTTACCTTCACTTCCTGTCTGAGCCATCTCAAAAGAAGTGAAGGGAAATCCCCCCAGCAGGGGCAGCCATACACATGGGCAGAATGTTGGCCAGTTTCTATTTAACTGACACCCAACAATCCCAACAATCAGCCCCTTTAACCTTGGCAAATCAAATTGAATGTATGCTGAAAAGATGCGATTTTCCTGATCTCCAAGATTATAAGTAATAATATTTTTTTAGATTCAGAAATATAGGCAGTAGAGGTTATTTGCAAACCCTGACTTTCCTGATAAAAACTCAATCTAGGCCAAGCTCCATCTGCTTTCCGAGTCTCCCTATTTGTCCTTAGATATTACAGATGACCTCATTGACCAGTAGGCAGTCAGAGAAATGGGGAAGTAAAACTTAATATCTAATATATATAGTCAACTACTTTTTTACAGATTTTTTTTACATATACTGTACATGACTATTGTATAACAGATGTACCTCTACTAAACCACTTACTTACCCCAACCTCTTAACCTTAACTATATTAATTGAGACCACACCAAAATTGGAGTAAAACATAGGCCATAGCAGCCTAATTTATTTAAACAAATATATATTCAAATTAACATCAGCATCAAAACACCTGTTAATAACCCCATCAATCTACCTAGTGTTGGTATTTGCAGGAACTTCCATCACCATCTGTGGAAACAATACTACATTGCGGTACCTCTCAAAATGTGTTAATAGGCCTCAAGCCGACAGGCTGGCTCAGAGACAACCACTGACCGCAGTGCACCCATTACGAATCCCCAGCTAGCTTCCGTTAGCTGGAACACCACCATGGGGACCCATACCAACGATAGGTCCTGAACTCTTTCTTCTGAAATATCTTCCTTCCCCTGTAAAGACCAACACCCGCCACAGCGCCCAAAGGAAACACCTTACCCTTGGGTGACCCCCTCCATACCTGAAGTGCATGGACGTCCACAGAACTTTTTTCAAGGGGGGGCATAATTTTAGGGTCACCCATGCGCCACCCCTTTTCGACAATGTCATTATCAGATTATCATGGTCAGAGACTGCAGACTTAGTACAATCCCTAGGATAGGTAATGGATAATGGCCAACAGGCCCTCTTACCAGACCCAACGAAACAACACCAGTGATCCCCCCGGCTGGAAGATCGCTCACGCGCCCCGGGGCGACTCTGGTCAGTAGTGTAGCATGTATGTACCCTGGCAGTGACTCAGTCTTTCTCTCTCTGGTGGTGCTGGGCAGCATGGCTCTCTCTGGTGGTGCTGGACAGCATGGCTCTCTCTGGTGGCATGGGGCAGTGTAGTTCTCTCTCTGGTGGCGCTGGGCAGCGTGGCTCTCTCTCTCTGGCTTCTGCCCAGCACAATCCTTGTTCTTTTTCCTGTAGCACCCTCTCCCTCAGCTTTTTTCCCAGGCTACAGTCTCTCAATCTCTCGATCAAGCTGTATCCTCCTCCCTGTGGAAAATGGGGCCACCAATCTTTGGGACTACATGTCCTATGATTCTCTCCTCTCCTAGTCTCTTTGGATTGGCCCTCAGTTATGGCCAATAGGGAAGGAACAGAGCGGGCAGGAACAGTTATGGCCAATAGGGAAGGAACAGAGCGGGCAGGAAGCTGGGCAAGGAACCTGGTGAGAGCCGTCGTCTCTTCTCCCTGACAGGAGAAAGGAGGGGGTGACCGGGGTACCCTTCTCTTGTCACACTGCCCCCTCCCCCTCCTGTCACAGTGCCCTCCTCTTCTGTCACATTGCCCAAGTACCCCTCTTAAACGGTGTGGCTATTTGCTGTAACTGTTTCAGTGTATTTAAATCTGCTACTACATTATGTGGAAAAAAATCCTTTTAATGGCTCACTTATTTTGCTAAACAGGTCACTGGCTTTTACAGGGGATGCTTTCAGGATGGAGAGCAGGGGAAAGGGCCGCTAAATAACATATTTTTCTTTTCATTTTCTGAATGGACACATTGACTCATTGGTACCAGTCACTCAATGTGTCCATTCATGACTGAAGCATAAACTGTGTTTCCTATGCTTCAGTAATTTCAGTCTGTACAGAGCTCTTCCTGTTCATTCATTAATTATGTGCAGCTGAGGTTGCAGAGAAGGAGATTGAGGGTCCTCAATTTTCTTTTCTCGGTCTCAAAGGTGAAACATCAGAGGTCTGTTTTGACCCCTGAGATCTCACCAAAGCCCCCCAAAGGGGCTCCTAAAAAAAAAAATGGTAAAAAAATGTAAAAAAATTAAATAACGACAATCAAAAAAGACTGACCCCGTCCTTTGTCCTGCTGACCACATTCACTACATTACTGGCAAAGTGCACTGCTCTACTGACTGACACTATTTACAGTCCTACTGACACCAGTGGTGGATCTATCAGATCTGCTGCAGAACATGTGAAAGGGATCCACTGCAGGACAGTAATAAAGGGCTCTGCAATAGGAGTAAAGTGGGAAGAACCCTCAGGCTCAGAGGAAAGGACCCTGGCCTTGGGGGTCCCTTCATGGTTTCTTGCACCAGGGTCCTGAAGTTTCTAATTACGACTCTGCTTTGATCTCTATAAGAGGTTATAAAAGCCTGGCAGTATTACACTTAGGCCCCTTTCACACTGAGGCCTTTTTTCAGGTGCTACAGCGCTAAAAATAGCACCTGTATAGCGTCTGAAAAAAATTGGCCCCTTTCACTCCAGTGTGAAAGCTGGAGGGCTTTCACACTGGAGCGGTGTGCTAACAGGACAGTAAAAAAAGTCCTGCTAGCAGCATCTTTGGTGCGGTGAAGGAGTGGTGTATTCACCGCTCCTAAACCGCTCCTACCCATTGAAATCAATGGGGCAGCGCGGCTATACCGCCAGAAAAGCGCCGATGCAGCAGCGATTTGCGGGCGGTTTTAACCCTTTTTCAGCCTCTAGTGGGCGTTAAAACTGCCCTGCTAGTGGCGGAATACCGCTGCTAAAACAACGGTAAAGCGGCCCTAAAAATAGTGTTGCTTTACCGCCGACGCCGCTCCCGTCCCAGTGTGAAAGGGGCCTTACACATTAATAGTGCTTGCCCCTAACATTGTAGTCAGTTGTCTTAAAATATGCCCCATGGAGGGAAGTGAAGAGTGCTTAGCCTTCTACAGGTTTGGTTGATGACTAATGTTTCTGATGTTTAATAAACTACAGTTGTTTATTTTACGCAATCAAATATTTTAACGTAGGCCTAGCCAAGTGATGTTTATTTTCTTTGCAGGAAAAGAAAGTGACATGGGAAAATACTAAGTTCATTAAAACTATCAGCGAATACCAGAATCTTCATTAACATTCAACTTTAAGCTCTTGAGAGAATCCCTTTTGGCAACACTGCTGTCATCATCTGCTATGTTCTTTTTCACCATTACATGTTGATGCACGCTTTGAAAATCGACATAAATGCTGCTTTACAAGAGTGTGGAAATATTTAGTAGAATGCAGAAACTTTGGAGAAGAGATGGGCAGAAAGAGTTGGCATTGTCAAAATTGTCACCTTTTCCCTGCTATTCATTTCATGGCCAGAGCTCTGGAGAAGTCCTGCAATAGAAAGCTCACCGTACATTGCTAGAAAAGGGTCACGTACAATATGGAGTGGGTTAGCAGCCCATTCAAAATGAAACTGTCTTAATGCAATGTACATTAACATACAACTTAATGCATATGTCCAATTGGACATTTTCTGACAGTAATAAGCAAAACTGTCCTTCATTATCTAGGGAGACTGTAAAGACATGTCATGGACAAAGTCATGTATTCAAAGTCCTCAGATGTCAGGCATGCAACAAAAATATAAAGCAAATACATTTTTTTAAAATTTGGGAAGTGACAGCAACACTATTCCTAATTATTTGGGTTTTAAACATACAGTAGCATAGTTCTGCTTTAAGACGTCAAATTATCATGGTTAAAATGGTTGTAAAGGCTGAGTTTTTTTTTATACATGAAGGTAAAAAAAAACCTTCTGAGTGCATTTCCCCAAATACTCACCTGAACCCCCTGTCACTCCAGTGATGCACGAGAGCCTCGGTTGTCCCGGGACTCCCTCTTCACATTAGCTGAGACAGCAGCAGGCTTTTTTTGTTCCCACTGTTGTTAATCACAGCCAGTATGCCATTGAGGAGAGAGTGGGGTGGTGCTGAACCATGGCTCTATGTGTCTTATGGACGCATAGAGCAGGGCTTGGGAGCGAGCATGCACCAGTACCCCAATAGCAAGCTGCAAGAAAGCAAACTGGTGCCTGCTCGCTTGGATCCTCCCCCTTGACCAGTGACCCCACAGAAAGCTGCTTGTTTTGGGGGCGCTGGTCAAGGGGGAGGATCCAAGAGAGCTGACAGGAGACCTGAGAAGAAGAGGAATGGGGCTGTTTTGTGCAAAACCACTGCACGGAGCAGGTAAGTGTGACATGTTTGTTATTTAAAAAGAAAAAAAGTTGAATATTTAATACCACTTTAAAGAGGAAGTAAACCCTGATGGGTTTACTTCCTCTTTTTTTCCCTGCAAAGGTAAAGCATAATGGACTACTATGCATCGCATAGTAGCTCATTATGTGTCACTTACCTGACACAGGAGCCAGCGAAGTCGCCGCTGATCCCTGTAGTCCGCCGCATCCATCTTGCTGGTGGCGTCTCGCAGCTCCGACCAATGACAGCGGCGAAGCTGCGATGACGTCACTCCCGCGCATGCGCACGGGAGTCGCGTCTCGCAGCTCCGACGCTGCCATTCGGCGAAGCCGCGATGACGTCACTCCCGCGCATGCGCACGGGAGTCGACAAATTAGGCAAATCCATTCTTGGATTTGCCGCATTTAGTGCGCCTGCGTGCCGCTGTCTACGGCGCATGCGCCGTAGACAGCGGTGCCCATTTTCGGGCAAATATCTCCTAAACCATATAGGTTTAGGAGATATTGCGTGGACCTACAGGTAAGCCTTAATCTAGGCTTACCTGTAGGTCAAAGTGGTTTGAAGGGGTTTACTTCCTCTTTAAGTAATCAGTGGGCTTTTATATTTCCACCAATTTTCAGGTTTTTAGCCTTCCAGTTCACCTTGGGATGATGTTAGTCATTTTGATGGATTCAAAATGATTTAGTAACATAGATGGATAGATAGGTAGATAAATAAATAGATAGATACAGATGCAATATAGAAAGCGTAAGTACACCATCTGAAATTAGAATGAGATGTTCCAGATTAGGAGCCAATAATCAGAACCTTGTTGAGGACTATGCAGGTGTCTTATTTAAACCTCAGATATCTAGGATCTGGTGTTGTGTATGTTTTTTTATGTGTTTGGTGTCACCATGCCAAGGTCAATAGAGCTCACTAAGGTCCTAGATAGTGGGTGATTTAACATATAATTTTTGACTCGTATAAAAAAATATTTGTTTTCCATGGGCTGACCCTTTAAGAGTAAAAAAAAAAACAGCGATTCTCCTAAGTATTTAATCCAGAGAAGTATGTTACCACGTCAGGTTGGGAAACCACTTATTAGACATGATTGCTACTTCTTGAGCTGCTCACTTCCCCCCCCAGGCAGGAACATGCGTGATGAGCTATTCAAGAACGCACATGTCACTGGAATGCTGCATCTCCAAAAGGCAAATATTTCCAGACAGCCCGGAACATTAAACATTTCAAAGGAAATGCACCGCTATAAGCTAATTTAAACTCTACTTTCATATCGCTGCATTGAAGTTGGAGACCTTATGTTGCTTTTATGAAAAATAAACTGTGTAAATTGGGGAGCAATTGTGAGGGATAATCCTTTTATTACTTTCTAGTTCTTACTGAAGACTGGAGGTCTCTTCTGATTGGTTCACGTCTAGAATGAAGGGGATTTGAGCTGAGGAAGCCCCAGGCAGTTTAGGTGGCTACACCCAAAATTAGAAACTGGGCAGACTTATTTAAAAGGAAGAAAATTATCAGTAAAGACAGGGAAAAAAAGAAGAGCTCACAATCTAATTAAAGAGGAACTGAACCATGGAAATATGTCTAAAAAGGGGGAAAATTACTCATCACCATTATTGCCTGTAGTCGTACTGCAGCTGATCTTTTCCCCATTACTGATGTACCATGCCCTTTTCTGCACTGTGTCTTCCCGTGGGGGTAGCCATCTTGGTTGAGGCAGGGTTTTGCTTTTTCATGTCAGACCCTTCAGCAAGGAGAGTCCCACTCCTACTAATACTAGCAGGGAGAGGCAACATTAGATCTCACACTGCAGATATACAGCTATGAGGCTATAGGTACAGGAGTGCCTTGGTACCCTAAAATAATAGAAATTGCGCTACTATTTTTCAGGAGGAATTCATAACAAAGGGTACATTTCTCAGCATCCTGTTTCGGCACAATTAACATTTCTAAATATTCCCTATAACATAGCAAATGTTCACTTCTCATTTCCACTTTAAACAGGCTTTAGGGCCTATTATTACAGGAAATGGGCATTTGCTATCGGTAATATTTTGTAGCAGTTACTCTACACTGTGCCTACATTTTATGTGTTTGTTTTTTTTTGTTTTTTTTTTGTTAATGCAGAATGCTGTGTGCAACTTGCAGTATCCTTTGGAGTTTTCACTGAAGAACTTTTTTTTTTTTGCAAGAGAAATGGAGAGCATCTTTCTAAAGCCCAATACCGTGCTTTCTAAATGTGCCAGAGTATTTAGAATTTTAAACAGCAGTACAGCATAATTAAGTTATATTGTTGCTTTATAAATTGTCCCTAGTGAAGTGCACACCAAGGCAATGCCAGGCACCAAGTGTGCTGAGACCATAAGAACAATATGATAAAAGAGCAGCAAGTGTTGAACAGTGTTGAAATATTACCTTCTCCAGTAAAATAATTTATAGAATGGTCATCATAAGCCAGGATTCATTCAGCACAGCACACTATGCCATTAAGAGGAAAGCACACATGGAGCTAGACCAGAGGTGTCCAACCAGGGATCCCATATGTTCTCAAATTTTCTCAGGCTACTTCAATGTTTGTATGTTAGTTGTTCCCTAATAAGAGAGTCGTTTACTGAGGCAGTCAATTCGTTGTGTGTGGGAGGTGTCGTAGATAGCCATTTTCTAGCTATGAGCTTCCTAGCTAAGAATAGTACCCTAAGAATGGCAGTATACGTGTGGGGTGTATATTGTTCATCATCTAGCCATCCAAAGTTTAGGCAAAGTTTAGGGTCAGCTATAATTTTAAGGTTCCATATGCTATTGATAGTGTTAATCACTGTGGCCCAATATGTTTGTAGTTACGAACATTTCCATAGCATATCGATAAGTGTACCACTGTCTATAAGGCAGCGAGGGCAGAGTATATCATCCCTTCTATGCCATTTGTGTAATTTCTCCGATGTGCAGTATGTGTGGTGCATAATGAACAACTAGGTACGTTTTTGAGAGGAGGATAGGGACACCTTAAGTACATTATCTAGTATGGTGTTCCATTCCTCATCTGAAATACGTCCTATGTCATCTCCCCATCCAGCTCTACAGTTCAAGGTCATAGCTTTAGATACATGACAAAGAAGAGAACCATATATAGAGGAAATTTGTCCCTTCTGAGACAAGATTTATTATGTGAGTATCATGGGCCTAGTTAGTTCCCAGGTGGAAATCATGGTCTGTGCCGCTATAGTGTGCCTATGTTGTAGGTACTGGAAGAATGAAGTATTTGGCAAGTTAAATTCCTTGCGCAGTGACTGGAAGTCTCAAAGCACGCCCCCGCAATATAATTGCGGTATATAATTTACCCCACTTCTAGACCAATTTTTGAAGCTCTGTAACTTGTTTAATTCTGGTTAATTTCAGTTATTCCAGATACGTGACCAGTTAGTGTAGCCTGTATGTTGTTTAGTTGTATTCCGTATTCTATCTATAAGTAGTAGTGTGGGGTATGGGGTCATTGCCCCTAGCTCACCTGCCTCTATGCATTACACAAGTCCATCACCAAACAGCTGCGTGCATACAATGTTACAAATAGGATCAGAGGCCACCAGGTCCAGTCAGCCCATTAGGTGCTGCAGATGGGTGAATTGTCTAGTGTTTTGAGCTGGTAAATTCTCCATTCCCAAATTGAACACTGTAAAATACCTGCAAAGATATACACTCAGACATCTGCTTAGTGCATGCACTTATAGAGGTGAGTTTGCCCTTTTGCTGTGTGTATTTACCTTGCAGGTGTGAAGTAAGAAAGCGAGCCCAAGTGATATGTAGTGGGGGTATCTAATATGGGTTTCCCCTTGAAGGCAACTCAATCTTAGGAATGAAGGCCTCATGTCTAAACACGGGATGACATTGACCTTCCACTGAGGATTGCTGAAATGTGAGTACTGCAATACCCCCCCCCCCACCCACACCCCTTACACCTGGAAATTGTATTTTCACTATATATATCCTTCCCCATCTTGAAGGATACCATAAGTATACAGTGCCTTGCTAAAGTATTCACCCCCCTTGGCTTTTTACCTATTTTGTTACATTACAGCCTTTTAGTTCAATGTTTTTTTAATCTGAATTATATGTGATGGATCAGAACACAATAGTCTAAATTGGTGAAGTAAAATTAGAAAAATATATAGAACTATTTTTCAGAAATAAAAAAACTGATAATTGGCATGTGCATATATATTCACCCCCTTTGTTATCACGTGCATATGTATTCACCCCCTTTGTTATGAAGCCCATAAAAAGCTCTGGTGCAACCAATTACCTTCAGAAATCACATAATTAGTGAAATGATGTCCACCTGTGTACAATCGAAGTGTCACATGATCTGTCATTACACATGCACCCCTTTTTGAAAGGGCCCCAAAGGCTCCCACACCTAAGCAAGAGGCACCACTAACCAAACACTGCCATGAAGACCAAGGAGCTCTCCATACAAGTACAAGTCAGGGTTAGGTTATAAAAAAAATCCAAATCTTTTATGATCCCTAGGAGCACCATCAAATCTATCATAACCAAATGGAAAGAACATGACACAACAGCAAACCTGCCAAGAAATGGCTGCACACCAAAACTCTCAGCCCGGGGAAGGAGGGCATTAATAAGAGAGGCAGCACAGAGACCTAAGGTAACCCTGGAGGAGCTGCAGGGTTCCACAGAATAGACTGGAGTATCTGTACATAGGACGACAATAAGCCGTACGCTCCACATATTTGGACTTTATGGCAGAGTGGCCAGAAGAAAGACATTACTTTCAGCAAAAAAAACAAAATGGCACATTTTGAGTTTGCGAAAAGGCATGTGGGAGACTCCCAAATTGCATGGAGGAAGGTGCTCTGGTCTGATGAGACTAAAATTTTACTTTTTTGCCATCAAAGAAAATGCTATGTCTGGCGCAAACCCAACATATCACATCACATCACCCAAAGAACATCATCCCCACAGTGAAACATGATGGTGGCAGCATTATGCTGCGGGAATGTTTTTCAGCAGTCAGGACTGGGAAATTGGTCAGAGTTGAGGGAAAGATGTATGGTGTCTTCTTGAGCAAAACCGGTACCACACTGTACAATGACCCCAAACACACTGCTAAAGCAACACTTGAGTGATTTAAGGGGAAACGTGTAAATGTGTTGGAATGGCCTAGTCAAATCCCAGACCTCATTCCAATAGAAAATCTGTAGACAGACTTAAGGATTGCTGTTCACAAGCGCAAACCATCCAACTTGAAGGCGCTGGAGCAGTTTTGCAAGGAGGAATTAGCAAAAACCCTGTGGTAAGATGTGACAAGGTCATAGGGACTTATCAAAAGCGACTTGAAGCTGTTACAGCCGCAAAATATTGACTTTAGGGGGGTGAATAGTTAAGCACATTGACTTTTTCTGTTATTTTGTCCTATTTGTTGTTTGCTTCACATAAAAAAAAAACTTCTTCAAAGTTGTGGGCATTTTCTGTAAATTAAATGATGCAAATCATCAAACAATCCATGTTAATTCCAGGTTGTGAGGCAACAAAACACGAAAAATGCCAAGGGGGTGAATACTTTTGCAAGGCACTGTATATTTATTTATTTATAGCCACAAATATGGACCAATGATTTACAGACTTCTGACTTATTTATGCCATGTGTATGGAAAGCTATTCTCATACCAAATATGTTAACTGTTCTTGTTTCATTCAAGTAAAACAAATTATTCAGCGGCAGTTCATGGCTTCATGGTTGAAAGAGAAAGCTGGCCATACACTAGTAGAACAAACATTTATTCGAATATTCGTACAAATACTCGTACAAATTCTTTCTACATTCAGTGACTGGATGAATGCCATTCAAAAGTACTTCAAAATTTTGTTTTCCTTTAACATTCAATTTTGGAATGAATTTGAAAACCACATTCAGTGTTAGAAATGCATTAGTTTGAGAAAAATTATCCATCCTGTTCCTTTGAATATTCATGTCACTGTGGTCGAAAACAAAGATTAATTTGACCCCAACAACAAATAGAAAATTGAAAATATGTTCTGAAAGATTTCAAACAAAATTCTACTAGGGTATATCCAGCTCAAGATAAAGCAGCCAGGTCTGAGATAGGAGTGGAGGTGGTGTAATGACGGGAGGGATTGGTCTGGAGTGGTGGTTGATAGCTTTCCCCTGACGCACCTCCCTTATCACAGAGCATTTGTGTAGCAATGGGCCTCTGTGAAAAGCCAAGTCCCTGCTTGCATTGCACATTAAACCACCTGTGTGCTGAGGCCTCATATTAGGTTAAAGTCTACGTCTGCTCAGGATCAGAGCAGTTTAGAGAAGCAGAACATTGTGGTAGAACTAGTGGGGTGATAAATACTACAGATCTTGCCCCTGCATAGCTACAAACCTCTGCGAATGGAGAACTGGCTTACCAACTCTAGTTGCTTGGAGGCGTTATTTGGAACACCTCTTACGTTTCAGCAGGGCTCCAAAGAACAGACAACACAGGTGACAAATCTATGTCATGCTCTGCAATTGACAGTTTCTTCTACTGTTTTGATATTTGCTCACCACAGTTCTTTGCTGTGGTGGGAGCCTGGAACAGTCATAATCAAGCTATCATTTGGAACTTAGGTTCAACATCATTAACCACTTTGCCTTTCACACCTATGGACCAGAGCAATTTCTACATTTCTGATATGGACCTGTTTATTCAGCAATGACTTTGTCATTTCTTAAGATAACGATGTAATAAATATATTGTTATTTTATGTACAAACAAGGCTATCTTTTCATGAATATTGACTTGCAACAATTATTTTTTTTGCAATCCTTACACGTGTTACTGCACATAAAAAGTGCACATGATAATCTGCAATTTATCCTGTTTAAAATGACACTAAAATTATGAGTCTGGTACAATGCATTCCAAAGGTATTTACAAATAAAACAAATTATATAAAATGTAAAATTTCGCGCTTTTTTTTTCAATGCGGTACATGTAAATATATGTTAAAGGTGTAAAAATATTAAAGAACAGAGCAAACCAAAAAAATGTAAATATTATTAGTTAATAAAATAGAAACAAACAACAAAAAAATCAGCAGGGAAATTATAATTGAATGGAGAAGGAGAATAAGGAGTTAAAGTGGTTGTAAAGTCAGAAGGTTTTTTATCTTAATGCATCCTATTGCCCAATTAATATACACTTATTGCAATTTTTTTTTACCAAAAATATGTAGAAGAATACATATTGGCCTAAACTGAGGAAATAAAAAATGTATATATTTTTTGGGGATATTTATTATAGAAAAAAGTAAAAAATTGTCGCTGTTTTTTTGTTTATAGGACAAAAATAAAAACCACAGAGGTGATCAAATACCACCAAAAGAAAGCTCTATTTGTGGGAAAAAAAGGACGCCAATTTTGTTTGGGTGCAATGTCACACGACCGAGCAATTGTCAAATAAACCGGCTCAGTGCTGAATCGCAAAAAGTGCTCTGGTCAGGAAGGGGGTAAAATATTCTGGGGCTGAAGTAGTTAAAGAGTATATAGAGCCAAGGCCTTTTTTTTTATTAAAGAGGAACTGCAGTCTGCTCACATATTTTGTAATAAAAACATCTTTGCCATTCTGAAGTTTCCCTCCAACCACTTTGCATATTATTTTATATGTACTTTAATTCTGTACTTGCCAATGTAGCAGTATACCCATAGGGGCTGCTGAAAGTTGTGGTCCACCTGTCACCCTGCCCCAGCCCAGCATTCACTTCCCAGTCACTCTTGAACAATGAACAATGAACAGTCAGTATGTTTGTTTTGTATTTTATTGAGGGAGTTTGAACTTGGACAGGGTAAGGAAAATTATGGGGTTCCCAGAATTAATAATGGAATCAATAAGGTGATACATTGGAACCTCTATTTACACTTCTAGATTTTCAGTCTCTTCCAGCACAATGCTTATTTGTAGCCTGTTCCTCTCTCTTCTGTACAATACGTAGTTCCTGGTACAGCTAGCACGTGGTTAGGGCTGACTCTTGTTCCAGCCAGGCCTTAGCAACGGCCCCTTTAGTGTAGCAGCAAAATAGAAAAGTCTTTAGTGCTAGTCCTCTTCAGGCACTGACAACCCTCCTGGCTGCAGCTGCCAGACTTTACTGCCCATGACATCAAAGTCTCTCCCACTGACTCTACATTCATCTCAGACTTCACACTCCCAGTCCGCTCTGGCATGCCTCCCCAGCACTCTCAACTGTGCCTGTCACGCACCAGCCCTCCTGGCTGTACTGCAGTGGCTCCCTCCTGGAAAATTGCCTGTCAACACTCCCGTTGTCTTTCTCTGTTCCTCTCTGTGCCTCCTGTCCAGATTCTTCTTTGTTTCTCAACAAGGGTCCGACTTGCATCCAAACCACTCAGGCCCAACTGTGCCTGTCACGCACCAGCCCTCCTGGCTGTACTGCAGTGGCTCCCTCCTGGAAAATTGCCTGTCAACACTCCCGTTGTCTTTCTCTGTTCCTCTCTGTGCCTCCTGTCCAGATTCTTCTTTGTTTCTCAGCAAGGGTCCGACTTGCATCCAAACCACTCAGGCCCAAGGTCACCCCCCAAGACTGGGGAGTGCCTCAAAGGCCCCAACAACCTAGTGCTCCATCTCCAGCTTCTTCCACCCGACAACTCCTCCCCAGCAGGGCTGACTATAGTTATTTAAGGAGGCCTGCCCACTGCCAATCCAAGTTGGGGATTGGTCAGGGACCCTTAGAACACCCCAGGCAGTTCCACCTCTCTTCCTCTCCTCCCTTTTCGGTTATCTCCCTCTGGCTTCTAGATGATTCTAGAAGTGATGCTCCTTGTGAATCACCTACTGCTACTCTAGGCCACTCCCAGCCCACACAGTTCAAAACAAATGGGCCAGCTGATTAAAATTACCTGCGCTTACAAAAACCTACTTCTAGCCTAACCTATTTCTAGCACCTACCTAAGTAGAGGGTGCTACACAAAATATGCTGCAGAAATCTCCCTTCACTGAGTCTGGCTGCAACCAATTTAACTATGGGCAGCTGAAGCTGCTGCCTGTTCACTTCCTGGATTTACACAGACACACAGAGGCATACCTCCAGCTGCTGCCTGTTCACTTCCTGGATTTACACAGACGCACAGACGCACAGATGCACACCTCCAGCTCTGCAGCCCTGCAGCTCTCATTGGCCCTCTTATGGCTCATCCCCCTCCCTTCCTGGCAAACTCTCAGAGAGAGAGAGCTGTGCATGATGTTATAAGCCTAGGCTAATGACCAGACAAGAAAGAGGAAGTGGGCTGTATAAGGTATTTACTGGCAGAAAAAAAAAAGGTTTTACTATCCAAAGTTAAAATAACAAGGGCAGAACATTTTAAAAATGACTGAAGGTCCGCTTTAAGTTTGGTAGGCAAGGATGAAACGCTGCCTGTTTTGTTTAATGCTATGTCTTGTTGGGGAGATTTCCCATCACTTTATCTTAGACGCACAACAAGAAGTAACAAGAAACATCTACAAAGAGAGAGGAGTTCCCCTCTTAGGACAATGGTCACCAGAACAGGTGTCCCACTCTGACAGCTCTGAAATTATGGATCTGGTTTCTGTTTTAGTGACAATACTCTCACAGGAACAACAATTAAGAGTGTAAGTGTACCTAGCAAGGACAAAGAAAACAATGCAAACCTGACAGGGGCTGAACCCCTCACCCTTTTATCCAAAATTATAATATAACATTTTATGTAAACATAAAAGTTATCTTTTTTCCAAGTGCAGTGTACAACATTGCAATAAGGCCACAAGCACACCACAGGTAGGAGAGCTTCAACATCCTCTTAAGCAGCCCTCTACACCTGTAATTAATATCCCAACCTCTCCCAAAAACTGTCATGCAACTGTTGAGTACCCATAAGCCTAAAGCATTAGTAGGCATTATCCTCTAACAAAAACTTTTGAAAGGATCATCCAAAACTTGTAATGAGTCTAAAAGCATGCTATATATTGGTGTTATGTCAAAGGCTAAAGGCCATACATCTACAAAAAAATGTAATGATATTTATACCACAAGCTGTAGGGCAGATAAACTATTTTCTTTTTGCTCATTAAGAGGAATCTCTAGAGCTTAAAAGAAGTTCCATTTGAGGGTGAATTGGAGGCAGCCTACGGGGGTCTTTCTGAGTTTGACCCTTGATCTCATCACTAGTAAGAGCAAGGATATTCTCATTAGAAGAGCAAGGGTTGGCAGTGGTGCAGATGCTCCCTGGTGCACGGTTGTTTTCACAACTATAAGGGCAAGACCTGAAATCGCAATCAGGCTTTATTCTTCGCTGTCAATCTTTGATCATTGAGCATTACCTTATCTGATATTACTGGCCCATATGTTCATTAATTTCATACAAGTTAGTAAAGTTATTTTTTTTTGTTTATCTGAAGGAGACATGTCAGCAGGATTAAACTTTGAAACATCATGCCTCACTGGATCCCATAATCCCTTGCTGTATTGCATCAGAATAATACCGTGTACAGAACTGTAGAGAAGCCTCAGCAGCAGACTAATAAATACAGTATATTCATTTAATTCTAATTACATACCTAATACCATCACAGTCTAAAAATATCCCTACTATAGAACTGAAAGACTCATTCAATCTTGTTGTTCACTGTTTGAACTAATTAGAGGAAAGCTGGCATGTGGGTGGCTTGTTGTTCATCACCAGGAAAAAGGAAACTATTTACAGTGGAAATCAAGGCAATTTTTATATGTAGCAATCCTTACCCCTAATCAATGTGTATTACTGTAGCATTCCTTGGTCAGCAATATACTGTAGAGTTTATACAGTTAGCAGAAACTGTTATGTTTGCATTATAAAATTATTAAATGTGATAAAAGATATAAAACAATTTGCTTATAAAAATATGGTTAGCAATATGCAGACCAAAAAAACAGGTGTCCTCCAACAAGGAGAGAGAGTACTGCTCCAATTGCACCACTATTATAACAAATGATCTTTCTTGTTAATCAATAATGTGTAAAGCTGAGCATACACTGGTCGAAAATTTGACTGCTTAAATTGTAAACAGTGTGTATTCTGTATTATCAGAAATTGATAATCATATTGATTTCTGTCGAAGGGAAATGTTTTATTGATCAGTGTCTGTTGCAATCAGCTGCAGCCACTGATCGGTGTATACTTACATGTGCAGCTGTCACAATGCAATATACCGGTGGGGGGATTCCTCCATCCAACTTGTTTTTGTGGATGAAGGTATGTCCAGTTTTGTTTTGTCTGTCTCATTCAGCTTAACAAAAAAAAATACAAAAAACTAACAGTGTGTAGCCAGCTTTAGAGAACAGGGGTGTCTAGGTTTTTTTCTTGGAGGATCAAGAGGGAGGCATGGTGTTCTGTGTGGTTTAGTTAGAGCTATGCCCCACTGGAGAGTAAGCCAAGCAACCTGATGTCTATGACTTAGATATTAGGACTGCGTAAATCTGCCTGGATTCTATTCACAAGTAGTTTCACTCAGACTTGCTTAAAGTTTGCTTACATTTATAGGGATAATAAGTAAGAAGTACAATTAAATCACACTTGCTTATTAAATAAAAATAAAAAGGTAAATAGAAAAAGCGTAGTCAAAGCATAGCCAGAGTCCAGTAAGCGAATAGAGTAGTCAGCCAGGCCAGAGTTCAATAACCAGATCGGGTAATCAGCCAGGCCAGAAGTCAGGGATCCAAGTAGAGCAACAGCAAGCAGGATAAGGAGCCAGAAGGGATGTCAGCAAGCCAGTCTTTAAACAGAACCGCAGGAGATGGTTTCTTGTAATGTGACCAAGGTGACGGCAGAGGTGAAGTGAGCTGGACAGCTTTAAGTAGGCAGGTCAGACGAGCATGATCAGGAACAACTGGTAACTGTGGAGAGAGATGAGAGCTGGCAATTAGCCGACAGATAAACAGCCAGCCCAGAGGAGGAAGGGCTAAGCCAGCCCTGACAGCCAGACACTGCCATGGGGGACATGAACCAATGCCAAAATTTAAATAAACAAAATAATATATATACAGTATATTAAGCACTTAAGGCCATTTATAAATGGCCTGGTATTGAAGTACAGGTACTCCTCATTTAACTACCAGGTTCCGTTCCAGCGATCAGGTCATTAAACAAATTGGTCGTTAAATGAGGAGCCACAAGTAATCAATATTTTAAGCATTCTTAACTACTGTACTGTACTGTATTCTGGAAAAAAAAAAGGTCTAAACACAAAACTCCAGCTCAATAACATTGTTTTCATTTGCATAAGTACAGACACAAAATTATAAACAACACTGTACAGGATACAATGATGTACAGTGCACAAAAAGTAAGCCTATACAGTAGACATTTAGAGTAACATTTTAGTCTTCAAATCCTTCTAAGGGTGATAGTGCTTCAGGGTCATGAGTGTCATCATTGAAATAACCAGAAGGGTCATCAGTGACATCATTGGAGTTACCAGCAGGGTCATCAGTGACATCATTGGAGTTACCAGCAGGGTCATAAATGTCATCATTTGATTTACCAGCAGGGTCATCAGTGTCATCACTGGAGTTACCAGCAGGGTCATAAGTGTCATCATTGGGGTTATCAGCAGGTTTATCAGTTTCATCATTGGAGTTACCAGCAGAGTCATCATTGGAGTTACCAGCAGGGTCATCAGGAGTTGTAGATGAAGGAGAAGACGACAAGGAAATTATAGAACTGGTAGGGGTAGTTTGCAAGAAGATATCTGTTAAGGTGCCCTGCTTTGTAGTCAAAACAAACTCATGATGCAGTGTCAAACATGAGTTTGCTATCATTCTTTTCAGCTGGCATTTGGCTATTTATTGAAAGGGATCTAGGCAGCCCAACGGCTGCTGGTCAGTTTTAGAGTAATGATAAGTGCTAATACCACCCCTGCCCCCTCATTTCTGAGGACCCAAGGACTGCAGTAAACTACCCCAAAGGATAAACCAGGAGGAGTTTGAGGAACATCCATAACTCCAATCTCTTCTATGAGTAATGAAGCAAAACCATTTTGTCACTTCTGGTTTCAGTTCATTTATTTTCTGGCTACTGGCGACAGTTAATGCTTGATTAGCTGCAGTGGAGGGCAGGGGGTAGATTGGGGGTCCTCATAAAGAAAACCTATCTTATGCCCATGTATATCTATGAGCTTCCGTGCTCTATGAAAAATATGGAAAGGTGAATCAAAAGAAACAGCAATCACTGTATGAGTGAACTCTCAATGTATAGACTAGATTTAAGGGGGGTGTGTGCGCTAACTTTTTTAAAACCAAAAATATGAGAGAATAACAAATAGTGCCCTAAAGAACAATCGGGTGTAAATATACGTAAAATAAGTGGACCAACACAAATAATTAAAAATTATAAATACAAAGTGACTTCGTGCATAGTTTAGATGCAATATGCTGCATACAAGAGAAACGCATAAATCTGTATATAAATTATTGAAATAAAATCCAAATAGCAGCAAATAGGTGAATTATATGAAGAAAAGCAGCAAACAGTGAAATAAAATGTGGTACAAAACCATATAAGTGAATCACGGTGATATCAGTGCATCAAGCTAAAGTGTCCCATATAGGATGCAAACATGCAACTCAAAAAATCGCAAACAAATAGTTTTTAAATAATATAGGATAAACACATGCAACTCAAAAAAACCGCATAAAAAAAATAATTTCTAAAGTGCAATGTGCCAAAAGGGGACGATCCTCTGGTGGTCATCCGTGCCAGTGGTGCTAGCGCTAGGTAATTACCTCCCCGCTGCAAGATAAGGCAGCGAAAAAATCACACAGGGCAACCAGGTAGCAGAGGATGATCCAGAGGATGGCCGAATGGCAGAGTCTTAGGAGTAACACAAATGCCTCCAATTTCCTCGTTAGTGGTAGGTGGTCCACAGGCTCAGAGGGATAAATCAGAAAATATCGCCATGGTGTAGTAGTTTCAACTTACAATTTTATTAAAAATAAAATATCTTCTCACAAGGAAATGTAAACAGTAACACAGCACAGCAGACCGCCGAGCGTCTTGCCCAGATGTAGACATCTATATTTGTTTGCGATTTTTTGAGTTGCATGTTTGCATCCTATATGGGACACTTTAGCTTGATGCACTGATATCACCGTGATTCACTTATATGGTTTTGTACCACATTTTATTTCACCGTTTGCTGCTTTTCTTCATATAATTCACCTATTTGCTGCTATTTGGATTTTATTTGAATAATTTATATACAGATTTATGCGTTTCTCTTGTATGCAGCATATTGCATCTAAACTATGCACGAAGTCACTTTGTATTTATAATTTTTAATTATTTGTGTTGGTCCACTTATTTTACGTATATTTACACCCGATTGTTATTTAGGGCACTATTTGTTATTCTCTCATATTTTTGGTTTTAAAAAAGTTAGCGCACACACCCCCCTTAAATCTATCTTATGCCCATGCTTTCACATAGGGAATTGTTACCACCCCCCCCCCCCCACCAGTAAAGGTGTTAAAATAAAAAAATAAAAAATAAAAAAAATAGGAAGCTCCCTGGTTGTCCTGCATAAACACTTGCATGTAAATAGCAATTGCACCACACAATTATCGCCATTAACATTTGAGTGAGAGCAATCATTCAAAACCCATAGAGGCTATTAAAGCCTCACCAATAAATAATTTTGGGTATCACAATTTTTTGCTATTTCAGGGCACGTGCAATTTTGGGACTTGGTGTGTTTGTATCTATTTATTCAATATACAGTATCTCACGTTTTTGTAAATATTTTATCATATCTTTTCATGTAACAACACTGAAGAAATGACACTTTGCTACAATGTAAAGTAGTGAGTGTACAGCTTGCATAACAGTGTCAATTTGCTGTCCCCTCAAAATAACTCAACACACAGCCATTAATGTCTAAAAAGCTGGCAACAAAAGTGAGCACGCCCCTAAGTGAAAATGTCCAAATTGGGCCCAAAGTGTCAATATTTTGTGTGACCACCATTATTTTCCAGCACTGCCTTAACCCTCATGGGCATGGAGTTCACCAGAGCTTCACAGGTTGCCACTGGAGTCCTCCTCCATTCCTCCATCATGACATCACAGAGCTGGTGAATGCTAGAGACCTTGAGCTTTTCCATCTTCCATTTGAGGATGCCCCGCAGATGCTCAATAGGGTTTAGGTCTGGAGACATGCTTGGCCAGTCTATCACCTTTACCCTCAGCTTCTTTAGCAAGGCAGTGATTGTCTTGGAGGTCTGTTTGGGGTCATTATCATCTTGGAATACTGCCCTGCGGCCCAGTCTCCAAAGGGAGAGGAACATGCTCTGCTTCAGTATGTCACAGTACATGTTGACATTCACTGTTCCCTCAATGAACTGTGTATCCCCAGTGTCACTCATGCAGCCCCAGACCAGGACACTCCCACCACCATGATTGACTGTAGGCAGGACACACTTGTCTTTGTACTCTCCACCTGGTTTCCGCCACACACGCTTGACACCATCTGAACCACATACGTTTATCTTGGTCTCATCAGACCACAGGACATGGTTCCAGTAATTCATGTCCTTAGTCTGCTTGACTTCAGCAACCTGTTTGTAGGCTTTCTTGTGCATCATCACCTTCTGGGAGGACAACTATACAGACCACTTTGATGCAGTGTGGGGAGTATGGTCTGAGCACTGACAGGCTGACACCTTCAACTGCTGCAGCACTCATATGTCTCTTTCCCAAAGACAACCTCTGGATATGACGCTGAGCACGTGCACCCAACTTCTTTTGGTTGACCCTGGCGAGGCCTGTTCAAAGTGAAACCTGTCCTGTTAAACTGCTGTATAGTCTAGGTCACCATGCTGCATTTCAGTTTCAGGATTTAGAAGTCTGTGACACTGTTTTGATGTTGAATTTTAAAAGCAGCGGTCTTCTGTCAGATTAGCAAATGTGTGAGATCAGCAGGCTTGCCGCTGATTTTCAAATTCAACATCAAAACAACGTCACGGACTTCTAAATACTGTATTTCCCAATATAAGCTCAGTTTACTCAGTTTACTGTGAAATGCAAGACTTCGGTGGGTGTAAAAAGATGTCTGCTTGGCGACTTCAGAATATAGGCTTCCTTCGGGTAAGTGTAGGATGTACCAAGATGGCCCAGACGGAACATCACTTCCGCTACAACATTTGAGCTGTTCTAGAGCTACACTGTCAGCGCTGAAGGGGCTCCCATCTTCACCGCCTTGCTTTCAGGGTCACAGGCTGCAGCTCTGTGACTGGCTGGAACACGATGATGTCACTCCCGCACATGGCCGCGGGAGTCGCCGTTCAGGGCACAGGGTTCTGAAAGAGGGGCATGGGTGGCCTTTCCTTCAAAGAGCATGGCCAGTGATTTCACGTTTGCACATTTAGGAGATATTTACACTACCTATAGGTAAGCCTTATTATGGGCTTACCTATAGGAAAAAAAGTCAGTAAAAGAAGTTTACTTCCTCTTTAATCTTCTAAGCCAAGCTTTAGTACGTTCTCTTCTCTTATACTGTTGCTTGAAGTTCAACTTTAACAGTTTTCCACATACTATCAGCTGATGAAGAATAGATAATAGGAGTCATTTGGATGGCATTGACAAGTTTGGTGAATGACAACAAAAATGTATTTCACCTGTATGTTTCGCTGCTTGCCTAGAGTTTAGCTTTAAGCATCAGGTATATTGCAGTATGCACTCTTTAGCTTTGTGTGATGCTGAGATGTCAAAGACTGTGGCTATATCATCCCAAAGTTCAGCAGGCTAACATCTACGGGAACTTTCTGGGGAATAGTTAGAAAGGCAGCCCTTAGCATTCCCCCCAGAGAAGCAGTCGCTCCATAAGTGCAGAGTGGAATATCAGTGAAATAGAACCTTGGCAACAGGAGTCCCCAGAAAGGAAGTCTAAAAGGACATTGCCATTCTTACTTCTGGTAGACACATGTTTTGAGTTCATAACTAATTCCTGCACATTTTTATGGAATCCTAAACCTGTTAAAAAAGCACTCTATAACTACTCTGTCTCCCATGCTAAAGAACACAACAAACATCATTAAATCTCACTTTAAAATTCATGTGACTAGCAGTCAGGGATAGCAGATATTTAGTTACCATACACAAGAAACGTAAGTTCTAGTCTACATTTAATGAATTAAACTATTTTATATATTTAAGGAAAATATGATGACCAACCTAAATCTGTGAAAATCCTCAAACAATCCCTCTTTGTAAAGTGTTAGGTAAATAAATAAAATACCATAAATTTTTAAGTGTATATAAATAATAATAAATAATAACAAATAGAAAATTATTATTATTTATATGCACTCGTGAATTTATGGTATTTATTTATTTGATTTTTACCTAGCACTTTACAAATAGGGATTGTTTTTGAGGATGTTCATGGATTTAGATTATTTGTGGGAGCGTGGCTGGTCATCATATTTTGTTTATTTTTGTCACTTTTTATAAGCTTGAGGACACGCAGATCTGGTTATAGTCATATTTGATTTGCGCAGGGGATTATAATTTATTATTATATTCAATATTTTATCTAATTGTTTAAAAATGTAAAAATAGACAAATTCCAACAATTCATTTTTTTTTAAACCAGAAAAAAAATACTTTTCATAGCAACAAACAATGAAAATTGAGATTTGACTTACAAATCCTAAACAAAGTGCAGGAGGTGTAGGATATAAATCCTTGCTATGTTTGTCCAGTTTGCTGCCAAGGTGTTCAGGGCACTTTGGAAATCTTCAAAACATCCCTAAAGGAATATGTTTCAATTGGATGCTGGAGTTTAAAGGTCACGATGGGCAACATTCCCAGCAGAAAAGCCAGGAGAAAACACGTCAGTCACCCTGGCTGCTGGAATCTTTGATATCCTCAGGAAAGACCTTGAATGTTAACAAATAATATAATAGATAACAGATTGTTGTACAGTTGAGCTTTATCACAAGTGAAAAGATGAGAATGTGGAGTACAGATTCCCTGCACAAGGATCATAAATGAAAATGTAGATGGGAATTACAGATTGAAAATAATAGGAAATACCTTTTTGAATTGGAGTACCTTAGTACAGCGAGGGGTTGTGTCAACCAAATACTGTCA